>NW_026733153.1:0-110578 GCF_028476545.2 Physella acuta
GACCCACTTCAGTGCCCTTAGGTAGGCAGAGCAACAAAATACCGCAATGTATTTTGTTCTTATTGAGTTAATTATGACTTCCACAAATGTTTTGGATTTTTGGACCCCCCCCCCGTCCACAAAAGTCCACTTAATTCTCCTTTAAAAAGTACACACGCGTCCGAAAAAGTCAATTTTTTTCTGACCCCCCCCCCCCCCCCGTGTGGACCCATTAGGGACAGCCCTAGTCTAGTTGCACAAACATACCTACGTTGATAGGACTTTACCTGAAAATAGAAGATGTACCAATGTTAAAAAAATAAAATAAAAAACAAGCGAGTATTCTAGGTAAATTATAAAACTTCGTGGATCAGCTTGCAACCTTGAGCTGTATAATTCAGCAGTCGTAGGAGTAGAACTCACCGTTATTAATATCTGCTATCTAAACTGAGAAAGGAATTTGATAATGGGGATGTAGAAAATACACTAAAGCGTCCTACAAAAGCTTGTCAACGAACAGCATCAAGCAAAAGGATCGCATAAAGAGTAGCTTAAGGCAAATTGATTTTTACAGTGTTCATACTCTTTCCATTCTTGTTTAAGTATTATATATATATATATATATATATATATATATATATATATATATATATATATATATATATATATATATGTAAATATAGGGCCTATATAATATATGTCGCTTATCTAGAACCAGACTTTTCAAACTTTACTTCTCAAAAATGTTCACAACAAGGCTGTAACGTTTAGTTTTTTTTAACATTTCTATATTAAGGACTAGTTAAAAATTAACTGTTGAGTAATAAAGGTAAGAGATTTGGCCGCGACACTTTTAGTCATGATACCTTGGCAGATTTACAACACAACGGTGTATGAAGGTCGAAAACATTATAAAAAATGTAGTTAGAACAGTCTGGTTCTAGGAAAGCGATACATCTCGCTTCCTCCAGAAGTAGACTGTTCTAACTCGTTTTACAACAAGTTTACACATTTTTGTATTCTTTCAGAATTCTCTTTTAAGCGCTTGGTAAAACTGAATTGTTAAATAATATATAGTAAAAATGTACACATAAGCTGATGAATTCTGATACAGTGAACTGAATTAACTAGAGTGTGTGTATTTAAATTGGTAATTAATTCCTGCTTGCGTAGTATGGGCAAGTACAGTCGAGAAAGGTAAGGTGGATAAGATTAACAAACTGTTCTGGAGCCGAGTTTAGGATTAACGATCAAAGCAACGTGACGCCATTTAGCTGCAGCTGGGCACGATTAATCACAGCTGTTTGAAACAGCTGCTGTTGCTGATATGGGATAGCTGTTGGGGAAGTTGGTAAAAAGGGCGTTAACTCTCGCGACCAAGGGCGATCAATGGGGGGGGGGGGGAAGGGTATATTACATCAAAGTTCGGAAATCGTGCAGTATGGATGCGGGATTAGAGGTGCTATGAGATGGAGGGAGAGAGAGAGAGAGAGAGAGAGAGTGTGTGTGTGTGTGTGTGTGAGATATATATTTACTTCAGTCTGGATTCTGGATTACAGTTAGGGAGCAGAGAGAGAGAGAGAGAGAAAGAGAGAGATATATTTCCTTCAGTCTGGATACTGGATAACAGGTACTACGGAACAGATAGAGGGAGAGAGAGAGGGAGAGAAAGAGAGAGAGAGATATATTTCCTTCAGTCTGGATACTGGATAACAGGTACTACGGAACAGAAAGAGGGAGAGAGAGAGGTAGAGAGAGAGAGTGTGAGAGAGATATTTCCTTCAGTCTGGATACTGGATAACAGGTACTACGGAACAGAAAGACGGAGAGAGAGAGAGAGAAAGAGAGAGGGAGATAGAGAGAGCGAGAGAGAGAGAGAGATAGAGAGAGAGATAGAGAGAGAAATCCTTCAGTATAGATCCGGGATTAGAAGCACTATGGGATAAAGAGAGACAGAGAGGGAGTGACAGAAATTTTTACGTGCTTACAGTAGCCGGAGTGATATTAGCCCTGAAATCAAGATTTGAAAGCAGAAACTTCACCTCAATCATAACATACATGTGTGGAAGAGTTTTCTAGAAAAACAGAAGACTCAGTACCACGCTTACTAAGCGGGCGTATGCCCCTCCCCCCCGGACTCGCACCATACGTCGTCACAGCAAACCCGACCCCACGTATCAAAACTCCACCCCCCCCCCCCTCCATTCCACTTTTGACGTAAAAATTATCATGATGCTTAAAACAATTAACGTATTTTTACCCATACTGTGTCAGTGTAGTAAATACTACAAAAAGGTATGATGAATGCGTGTTGGTGAATAATGTTGGGCTATTGACGTCACATCGACATACATAATGAAAAGCAGGTGTTGGCTATATACACGGGTCACGTAGTATATTATAATAATTTATATAGGCTCCCAGTATATTTTGATACTGCGAATACTCTACGCATGATCTGAACACCCAGATTAGGTCACTTATGATAGAAGAATTAAATTAGCCGATCGTTTTGAGGCTATAGTCTCCGTTTCTCTATTAGTAGGCAGAGTCTTTGTACAAAATAAAACGAAAAACCATCAGAAATATTGGCTAGAGGAGGGGGGGGGGGGGTTGTCCATAAATGACGTCACACTAGTAAGGGGGAGGGAGGGGTCCGTAATTTTGTGACGGTGTGTGATGAGGGAAAGGGGGAGGGTTCAAATGGTACGACGTCACAATTTTGCATTATAAAAAAGCAATGTTAGAAAGCGAATTTCAGCTGTTATTTCGCGTTTTAGAGAACTGTTTTAATAAAATTGTAATAGGAACTGATTAAAATACTCTATGTTGACAGAGTTCAGACAAGATGTTGGAAAAATAAAGATGTTTAAAAAAAAAAATTCAACTGCAATTCTGAGGGGGGGTGTAGGCTGACGTGTGACGTCAGTTATGTATGACCTCTAATTTCGTTACTAGTGTTTATATTAAATAGGACCGTTGAAATAATTCTATATATATAAATATAAATATAAATATAAATATATATATATATATATATATATATATATATATATATATATGGGCGGGTATTAATATAACAAAATAATACACAAAACGATATGCAAAATTGAAAAAAATGGAGACCAAACTTGCTGTCCCCATTTTGAAGATTGTGCCAACGGGACATTACTGGCGCGGCCGTGCAAGAAGGCGAACGGAGGCAGCCATTTTGTGAATGCTAAAACCAGGACAATGTTAATTACCCCAGACCCACGGAGCCAAACTCTGGCATTTATAAAACAGGGAGAGACCAAAAGCACAAGGGGTCCAGTGTCTGTACCCGCGAATACATCGAGGTACCCAGTTGAGGTTTTTTGGTTGGAGGCCAATATTTTACTTCCAACTCTCTCCCCCCTGCCCCCTCCTACGCGACCTTTTAGTGTCTTGCGTTTGGTAGGAGGTTAAAGGCGTTTATGGTGAGGGGGGGGGGGTGTAAATTTTTTCACATTATTAGGGATGTGGAGGGAAAATTATAAATAGTTGACAGTGTGAATTTTTTTTAAAGATAGTGTTCGACCAAACTTGCGGAAGCTTCACACATCAACCACACATTTTTCTGTACCACACGTCATCCACACATCAACCACACACTTTATACAGACTCACTCCAATACCAGATCCCTTTATGATATTCTCACACATATAATCCCTCCCCTCATATATCCCACACACACTATCTTTCAGCCTCCTATAATGCCAACTCTTAATGTCGCATCCTCACACATATTCACACACACACATAACCCTCGCATATATCCTCCTCTCACATATTCCCACCCACATATCATATCACCCTCTCATATTCTCACACATATAATCCCTCCCCTCACATATCCCACACACACTATAATGCCCACTGTTAATGTCGCCCCCTCACACATATTCACACACACACACATAACCCTCACATATATCCTCCTCTCACATATTCCCACCCACATATCATATTACCCTCTCATATTCTCACATATACAATACCCCACCCTCACCTACCACCACCCACTCATAACTCCCCACCCACAGATTCACCTATCCCAGAGGCGTAGCGACCCCTCCCGGCGCCCGTGGATAAACTTTCAATTTGGCGCCCCCCCCCTATATATTTTTTAATTTTATAATTCAAAACTGCATTTAAAAATTGCTTTTATTTTTTTTCAAACCATTTTGATGCCCCTAGGGTCGGCGCCCGGGGACGTATGTACCCACCCACGCCCTTCTCTACGCCTCTAACCTATCCATAAGTACAACAGCAGTTCTGGCTATTGGCACCTAACTATTCCACAAGAAAAGACGAGCAAAAAAAAAGAAAATTTGGTAACCCAATGCCCAAGACCTTTTTTTACTTTCTCGTATATACGAAGTATAGAGAAAGTCTTGTAATCGTGCAAAAAAAAATCGAGATTTTTTCCTATATTTTTAGAGTTCTTGCATGTATTACACAACACAAGAGGGATAAGGAGTGGTTTACTATTTTGCTGTATAGTGTTTTTTGTATAGGAGTGATAGAGAGATGTTTGATCACTTTACGCTTTTTAACCATAATTTAATGTTCACGAGTTGAATCTAATTATGATGTAGCAGATTTATCATTTTGAAAAGTGTTTCTTTTAGGAACTGTGCCCCACCCTCCCCGGAGTATCGTCCTCACTCCCTGACGTAATAGAAAACATATTAAATTTTAATAGGCATATATATATATATATATATATATATATATATATATATATATATATATATATATATATATATATATATATATATATGTGTGTGTGTGTGTGTGTGTCGTTATAATGAGATGGTAGGGGGTATATGTCTAAACTATCTATATGTGTGCTGTATAGTTCACGTATAATCTCTTAGACAAGCTGAAAACTCTTCACCCTACCAAAAACACAATACATACAAGCATAAATCATCCTTCAAATGACGAACCAATATCTTCAGTTTCTAAACTTATTTTAATTTTTTTTTTACACTGTGTTGGAAATTCCTATACGCTTAAAGCTAATCCGTATTCTTTAAAAAAAATGTAAAAAGGTAATCCACAACAAACCAAAAAGCACCCCCCCCCCCCAAATAAAATAAAATCGAAGTTCTTTTTTCTCTGACGTAACTTCCTGTCACATGATCCCCTAGTACCCAATCCCACTACCACACTTCCCCAATTCCAGTAAGCGAGCCGGAAATGAACCCACATTCTAGTGCTGCGGTTCATGTGTACTTTGAACCAACATTTCCACCAACATTTGATTCATTTAGTCTTTATGCTTCTCTCAAAGTTTCTCCCAAAATACAACATACCTTTTTCATTTTTTTACACGAGTGGACATTTTTTTCAGCAAATTTTTCCCATACTATTCAGCTGCTTTTCTTGTTTACATTAATGATACGTTTCTACAAAATACTTCCATACCTTTTAAACAGCTTTTTTTTAAAAAAATGTACATAAATGAAACATTTCTTCAGTATATTTTCATATTTTTTAAACATCTTTTTTTTCTTTTAACATAAATTACACTTTTCTCTAAAAATACTTTCTAACATTTTAAATTTTTTTTTTGTTTTTTTTGCACATATGAAACTTTTCTGCAAAGTATTATCAATAAATTTTCATACTTTTCAAACTTTTTTTTTTATATAAATGCAGATTTATCAAAATTTCGGCGTTTTATGCGTAATAGAGTCTGAAAAACTGGGCTTTTCAATTCTGTCCGTATGTGTGTGTGTCTGTTAGCACGATCACTTGAGTACCGTTACAGCTAGGCTGATGAAATTTCAAATATAAGTAATATCAAATCTATAGTTCTGTATCAAACTTTCAGCGATTTTCGATAACCAGAAATGGAAGTTATTCTACTTTTGATTTTTCAAAAGCCTATAACTTGAGTAATATTTTAGATAGATAAACAAGATGTCAAATATAAATAAAATATTTAATTGTCTGCCGTCTATCAAATTTTGAGAAATTTTCGTTGACCGGAAGTAGTAATTTACTCTATTTCCGATTTCTTAAAAAACAACATATGAATTTATAAAGTATTGGTATTCCGCACTATTGTTTGGTGTTCACTTGGTTCGCAATTATTTTTTCTACGAGATTATATTCTATTATTAAAAGTAATTAAAAATTGATTAAAAATCATGTCTATATCCCGAGTAGCCATCCCCCCGCTTTATTTTTTTTTGTACATAAATAACATTTTACGCAAAAATAATTTTAAAATAGCTTCCATTCTGTGGCCGTGTAAAACATAGCTAATCTAATGTTGTTAATTAATGTGTGATGAATTTCATCACTAAAACTTCCTAATTGCATGCAGCTGGTTGCTCAGTGTTACAAACTTTAGTATTGATTGCTTACACAGACTCATTCTAACACGCACACATACACCTACACACAAGCAAGCGCAAACCTTCACCCACATTACTTGACATGTTAATGAAATATTGAAATAATTATTTAAATCAAATTACGATGAATGTAAAGGGATGTTGTAGGTGGGGGTGGGGGGGTGGTGGGAGGAGGGGTGTCTGGTCATAAAAGTTCTGATCCCTTGGGCATGTTTCTTGACCGCGGCGTATGAAGGAAAGCTGTGGTCAGCACTTTTCCACAGCCGGCTTTACCTTCCTTAACATGGGTTAGGTACCCATTAGAGCTGGGTGGACTCAGAGACTTGGACCTGGATCCGAACTCGAGACTTTCGGCTTAGCAGCCTAGCGCTCTAGCACTTAGGTCACGCCGTCCCATAGAGTTTCTTCCAGGCATCTCTTCGAGGGGGGCACCGCCCCCCCCCCCACCCGAACGAAATGGAATTTATATAGAAAATATATACTTTTAACAGTGTCCGCCCTCCCCCCCCGACAATTTTAACTGCACCCCCGGACAAAAAAGTCTGGAAGAAACACTGCCCATAATACAATGGGTTAGTCTCGAAAAATGCTATAGTTTGATGAACAAAATGTACTTTTTTTTTTTTTGGGATGAGTTTTAAAAAATATACTTTTTTTGTCCAGTTGACTACTGAATAAATATAGACTTTATAGAGGTTGTGTTGTCTGATGTTTATGAGCATAATACATATGAGAAACAAGATATAAAGAGCAAATAAAAGAAACATATATAAGGAATAATATGAAGAACAAATAAATGAAGCATATATAAGGAATAAATATAAAGAACACATAATGGAGACATTTTTAAGGAATAAATATAAAGAACAAATAAAGGAGGCATTTATAAGGAATAAATATAAAAACCAAATTCGTATCCCGTCCTGTATTCTTTGTTTCCCCCAGGGCGAAATGAATATCGCATCGGTATCGATCCAGAACTTTACCGAATCGAGTACTTACTCTGATGACTATTTGCGCCATCCTTCTCCAAAAACCTACCACTTTTTATATCGATCCAGTTTTCCTGGCTCCCTTGAACGAGGAAGTGGGGTGGGGGAGTGGGGGGTGGGGTGGGAGGAGAAACCAGACAATTTCTCGCGTGTTTACATCTACAGATATTAATTAGCTAAATGTCTTGTCTGCAAGTTAAGAAATATGCCTGGCTGTAAATGTCTGTTTTTTTATAGCACCAATAAATACAAACGGACACTCGAAGCGGAATGAAAATAAACAGCAGACGACCAGGCGAGTCATTGGAACAATTGGATGGAGGATTTGTTTTAGAATTTAATTAGAGCAGGCGCGAGCGGTGTGCTTGTTGTGAAACACGATAATCGAAGCTGCGATACTCGGGGTGGTTTTAAAAAATATTGTTGTTGATGTTGGGATTGTCAAGGATATTTGTGACTTATGGATTAGTCGTAATTATGTAATCGTGCAGATGTCAACTTGTAGATGGGATAATTGAACACATTAGGTTAGTTTTAGGGTAGAGAGGTTAAGGGGGGGGGGGGGGGTTTGCAAACAGCGACAAGTCTTTTGGACGATTATTCCCCTCCCTCTCCTCAACGTCAAAAGCCAGACCATCCCCTCTAAAATGGCGTCAGACCACAGTCTACAAAACCCCTCCCCCCAAAATTAGCAGTTTAAATTTGTTTAAAACATCGATTTCTTTCTAAAATATATAATATATATAATGTAGAGTACATTAATCAATTTCTAATACAATTTATATAAACAACTTTTAAATACGTAAAACAGGGGCGAAAATTCAACGGTTAACATTACTTTTTAGACATGCAACGATGTGACGTCACACTTTCTTCTCCCCCTCCCCTCCTCATCAGACATTGTAACAAAATTCCTACCCCACCCCTCCACTAGGATTGCCACGTCATTTATGGGTGGCCCTTTACTGTTTTTGTAAGTGCTTAAAACACGAAATTCGTATAGCGTAAGAGTTAGGTTTACAGGTTAGTAACATGAAAAGGCCAAGGGTTAGATATCCTTCGAAAGTTGATGGCTAAGTGTAGGTTTGATATTCGGCTTAGATTTAGGGTTTTGGCTTAGATTTGTACTTAAAAAAAAATCAAAACGCCATTGTTTGACCCGTTGTTAAGTTTGGGTTTGGAGAAAAAAAGATTCAGCTAATGATCTAGATGAATATATGTTGCCAACAGTCTAGTAGACATAGGGGTATTATTTAAAACGACTTCCAGCCAATATACGTCTATTCAACCTTTCCAACGCTGCAATTTGATGCACGAAAAATAACCACGGAAACATATGCCCATAGAGGTCTAATTAATCAATTAATAAATCAATTCTGACGACAGCGTATGTCAAAATAGAAAATAAGGGATGGGTGTAATACTTGCGTAATACGAATGGCGTCAGAATTTACTTTATTTTTAGTAACAGTGACAGACGAGCTTGTCGATATACCGTAAAGAAATACCCGGTGCAGATTTTTTTTTTTGCATCGAAGTTGTGTTTTGGTGGTTTTTACCAGTTCGCGGTAGATAGAATTGCCTTTTTTTTTTGCCGTAGGGGAAGTTGGGTAATTATTGTTCTGGTAAAGCTAAGTGGGGAAGTGATGGATTAATTGAAACGGGTGGGATGGGTGGATTTAGGTTTGGGTCGAAATGAAACTAGGGTGGTTTGGAGTTGGAGGAGTTTTTGTTTACTGAGTGATTTAGATTTGAGTTATGTTTAAATATAGACTTGAATGATGCTTGTTTCTAACTTGAGCAATGTTGAGTTCGGTTATGCACTGATGTGGTTGATTTAAGATAACTTTGATGCAGTGTACGTATGAATTGAAATCAGTGTTTCTTTCAAACTTTTTTCTCCGGGAGGAGGGGTGGGAGCACTTGATATTTTAGAGGGTGAGGGGGGAGGGTCGGACTAAATTTCCCGAGTGGGGAGGGGAGGGGTGGGTGCGGACAATGGTAAAAGTATATATTTTCTATATAAATTCCATTTCAATCGGGGGAGAGGTCTCACTACAGCTGTTGGAGAGGTATCACTACATCTGAGTGGGAGAAGTCTCACTACATCTGAGTTGGAGAGGTCTCACTACAGCTGTTGGAGAGGTCCCACTACAGCTGTTGGAGAGGTCTCACTACAGCTGTTGGGAGAGGTCTCACTACAGCTGTTGGGAGAGGTCTCACTACAGCTGTTGGAGAGGTCCCACTACAGCTGTTGGAGAGGTCTCACTACAGCTGTTGGAGAGGTCTCACTACAGCTGTTGGGAGAGGTCTCACTACAGCTGTTGGAGAGGTCTCACTACAGCTGTTGGAGAGGTCTCACTACAGCTGTTGGAGAGGTCTCACTACAGCTGTTGGGAGAGGTCTCACTACAGCTGTTGGAGAGGTCCCACTACAGCTGTTGGAGAGGTCCCACTACAGCTGTTGGAGAGGTCTCACTACAGCTGTTGGAGAGGTCTCACTACAGCTGTTGGAGAGGTCTCACTACAGCTGTTGGAGAGGTCTCACTACAGCTGTTGGAGAGGTCTCACTACAGCTGTTGGGAGAGGTCTCACTACAGCTGTTGGAGAGGTCTCACTACAGCTGTTGGAGAGGTCTCACTACAGCTGAGTGGGAGAGGTCTCACTACAGCTGTTGGAGAGGTCTCACTACAGCTGTTGGAGAGGTCTCACTACAGCTGTTGGAGAGGTCTCACTACAGCTGTCTCACTACGAAAGAAGTGGCACTGGAGGTCTCACTGCGACAGGTCTCACTAGAGGTTTCATTATAACAGAGGTCTCACTAGTCTTACAAAGACAGATGTCTCACTAAAGGTCTCACTGTGGCAGAGGTCTCATAAGAGGTCTCTATTACAAAGGTCTCACTAGTCTCACTAAGACAGGGGTTTCAGTAGAGGTCTCACTACAACAGATGTCTAACCTTCATGCTAACATTTTTTACCTCCCTAACTACAGCACAACAGAGGTCTAAACGTAAGTCTCCCACCCTCCCCGACCCCCCCCCCCCCCCCCACGAGACTACTAGGCGGCCGACACGACACACAACTAGCCTCCATGACATTAACTGACAGCCATGACATTCAATGACAGGTCGAATACGGGACAACAAAAGACAACGGCACGCGTATAACTCTATGACAGAAGAAATAGATCTAGACAGAAAAAAATGTGGATTGGATTCGTTATCCGTACATTACAACACGCACTCTTCTGTTCTGTGAAAATAAAATCATAAAAATAGGGGAGAATGTGGTTTAGAGGAGATATTAAAAGGAAGAAAGGATAAAAAATCAGTAAAAAAATGACTTGAGCATATTAGTGAGACAAAATGTAGAAAACGAGAAGCGATTTAGATGAATAAAAGAAAGATTTATCTCAGGAGTATGGGGGGGGGGGGGGCAGTGATCAGAGAGAATAGAATAAGAGTGAGGGGGTGATAGATGGTAAGTGAGGATGGGATGGAGGAGGGGGGAGAAAATAGAAAGATCCATTTTTTTATCCATAGGAAAGTTTGACTACTGTTATCGTGTCCTATTGAAATGCCCCACCCCTTCACTCACACTTTCAATTTCTCAAAATAGATGTGTCATTTTCATATCTATCCACTCTTGTCATACCGCTAATTAATCTTATTAATCACTAACGTGATCTACTTATTCAAGAAGAAAAAAACAACCCAAAAACATCATGACGTCACCCTTTGAACAGAATCACACCCTGACTTCTCGCCCTTTAATCAACAACGTCATAAAGTAACCGATAACATTTTTTTTTATTGAGACGACAAAGTGCAGTACATCGTGTTGAAATACAACAACGCGCATCACATTAGTGTCACTAGCACGGAACTATCTACAACTGAGATCTCTTAACGTGGGCAGCTGTTGTCCTAGAGATCAAGCCCATTATGAATTCTCGTATTTTAATGTTGCGGTCACAGCTTCGTTACAAGTAGCCCTGGGGGGGGGGGGGGGTATGTAAAACATGGTTTGACGTCACAGGTCGTTGGACTCTAAACCGTAAACATATCATGAATATACGGGTGAGTGAAATGCCTTATAGTGACTTGACTTCCACGGGGGTAGATGAAGTAGAGTTCATCTGATTATCTGACTTCCGATATGAAATGATATTGTTGACTGTATGATGTCTGTACCTTCACAATCAGGTACTGGAATCTGGGAAGTCACGAATTCGAACCAGAGACATTCGGGGTAATGATCCAGAGTTTTACCACTCAACCACATCGTCCATAAATAGAATAGGTGGGTGAGTAGAAGGCACCTGACATAGATCTGACCACACATCCCTTTCAAAAAGACTCCCAAGCATCAAGTAAACGAGTTGGCTATTGCAACGTATTGGAGAAAAGAAGCATGGCGTTTTGAGTAGGAGTGCTATGATTCTATAAGTCCAGAGTTCGAATCTTAGCCAGGTGAGGTTCGTTAGTTGGAGATATCAACTAATCTAGGAGAAAAATCTCAAAAATCAAACAACTGCTGCCTTGTAGTCTGTTCTTGGTAGGACAAAGGCTATGGAAGAATATCCAGAAAGAAAAGCTGGTCGTGTCAATGGGTCATATGGAGAATAACTGGCTGACACGTAATAATTGTAATTGTTGAAGGAAATCCCCTTCAATTTTACATTAAGAACGAAGAAAAAAAAAACAAGTTAAATTTAAATAAAAGTTATTACGTTGAGAGTCCGAATAATTCTGAATTTTTTTTTTCGATTCTTAGTGCTAGGCCATGCACACTTTACCAGATCGCTTGCTCAACAAGGGGATTTCAAATAATTAAGATTAATGAAAGGGGGTGGGGGTGGCGTAGGGCTATTCTTCGGTGGAATTAAGGGTTAAGATATAGGAATAAGGTGTGTTTTGGACTAGAATTAGAATCAGGTAAAACATTATGAATTGAATTTCCGATTAAAATCCTATCGGCGAAACTATGCATATGAAAATGTGGCCGTTTTGTTTTCTAATTTATGTGACATATTTAGGGCGGGGTTTGTGTAAACTAAATGAACGAGGGAAATACTTTTAATGTAAATTTTTGTAAATACTTTCAACAGTAACACCATAGTAATGTTCTCTTTAAAGTGTAAGCACAAGTGTAAAGCAAATTCTAAAGCACGATTTCTGGTGAGAAAAAAATATTGTATAAATCCATATTTCCTTTTTTTTTTGTTCGTTTAATATTTCATTATTCCATTTCGCATTGCCCGTCTGTATTTATTGTCTTGTTATGGTGAGGTTTGCGGCGAACTCGCTTCACGCCGGGCAGAGCGGTAGGGGGTTTAAGTGCGCATGCGTTGGCCAGATAATGTTAAACAATGTATGCCAAAAATAAATCAACTTTTTTTTTCTTTGAAAGAAAAAAAAAGAGGAACAATCATATGCTTTGAGCTTGATTGAACAGGAAAAAAAAATCTGGGGAAAACTGGCGATCTTTCCAACGAATTTCGCTGTCATCAAAGGTCATTTTGAGGTCATGTTGGGTGTGATTGGGTATCGATTTGTGTTTAGGCCGTGCGGGGTAATATGCATTTAGAGGAGTTGAAGACGACCTCGCGTATATTGCTGTTTTATTTTGGGGGTAAAATACGACTTGGTTTAGTAGAGGAATTTTTTAAAGAAAAGTAAACGATAAATGTTTGTTTTTAACATTGAGTATAAGTATGAAAGGTCAGGTAAAGTCTTATAATTGTGTGAAAGGTCAGTGAAAATACGTGTTTTTGTGTGGGATAGGTCAGTACGAGTCTTATGTGATTGTGGGATAAGTGTGTGTGAGGTCGTGTGTGTGTGGTCGTGTGTGTGAGGTCGTATGTGTGAGGTTTTGTGTGATATGTTTTGTGCGACAGGTTTTGTGTGATAGGTTTTATGTGATAGGTTTTGTGTGATAGGTTTTGTGTCATAGGTTTTGTGTCATATGTTTTGTGTCATAGGTTTTGATCGTGTGTAAGATCATTTGTGTGAGGTCTGGTGTGTGAAATCAGTCACGATCTTGGTCAAGTCGGTTGATCTCATGACTGCTGAACGACGAGTCCCGAGTTCGAACCCCCGGGCAGTTGAGGGTCGATATGGGGCATAACAAGTTGACTTGTAATACTTTATTGTCATGTAGGTTATCACTTTCATCACTACACTTGAGAACCAAGAAGAAGAAGAGGAACGTCAGACATAGGTCAATGTACGTCTTAAGTTTAAAAACGTCAAAACAATTTTTAGATACACCAGGTGAACTTCATTCACGTGTGTCGTAGACTTGCATTACTTGTCATAACGGCTGTTATGGAAACATGTCGACAAACGCCACCAGCTAACCTCATCATCAACTCATAACACCATCAGCTGACTACATCAAAAGTTATCGACATCACTATCTGCCCCGCCCCCTTCCACCCTTCCACACCGTCTGCAACAAACAGCATGT
Organism: Physella acuta; assembly: GCF_028476545.2. Taxonomy (NCBI): domain Eukaryota; kingdom Metazoa; phylum Mollusca; class Gastropoda; family Physidae; genus Physella; species Physella acuta. The sequence goes on from NW_026733153.1 coordinate 13,837, forward strand.
CACATGTTGCTGGTCAGGTCAGCGAGTGACGTCACGACGTGAGTCAACACGGGCTCGCCAATTAACAGCTGGAGATTATCGATTTCTCTCGCTCACGCAACAGGTACACGCCATCAACACAACACACGCGTATACACACGACAGGTACACAATATGTACACAACACACGCATGTACTCACCATTTCTTCAAAACATTTACACAACACACGAACATGCTCATACTTACGATAGGTATACAATATGCGCTCAATATGGACACGATATGTACTCCATCTACGGACACAATATGGGACGGAGTGTCCTAGCGGTAGAGAGCTGGACTGCTAACCCGTTCGTCTCGAGTTCAAAACCGGGTCCAAGTCAGTAGACCGTCCCTGAGTCCACCCAGCTCTGATGGGTACCTAACTCACGTTAGGGAAAGTAAAGGCGGCTGGGCATAGTGCTGACCACACTCTCTTCATATGCCGAGGTCACAGAAACAGGCGAACTCTACTTCACTTGCCCCGTAGACCGTCAGGTTTTGAAAGGGAACTTTACTTTCACAATGGACACAATATAAACACAACACCACGCTTATGTACACACTATTTCTCCAAAAAAACTTCTACACATTCAAAACACATGCACACAACATGTACATAACACGAACACAACACACATACAATTGGAGCATGACATTACCCCCCTCCCGCATTACAATCCCCCCCCCATCCGTTCGCCCCCATAACCCCTACCACCAAGCGAGTTTCCCTGCTGTGTGTGTTGACACTATCATTGAAAATGATTTTAAGGTCCAAAAATATGCATTTAAAAATAAAGTATCGGTGGCGGCCATATTGGTTACCTCATTTGCATACAATTTTACATTACATCCTGTTTACCAACTATCAACGTGAGTTATCCCAATAAACTGAAAAATCTTCATTAAGTGACCGGGCATGTTTATAAACTGAACGGACGTTTATAAATTGACCAGACATCTTTATTAAAAACTGACCGGACGTTTTGTGAATTAAACGTACATGTATATAAACTGAACGGACATCTCTATAAACTGACCGGACATCTTTATAAAGTGACCGGACATCTCTATATAGTGACCGGACATCTTTATAAAGTGACCGGACATCTCTATATAGTGACCGGACATCTTTATAAAGTGACCGGACATCTCTATATAGTGACCGGACATCTTTATAAAGTGACCGGACATCTTTATAAAGTGACCGGACATCTTTATAAAGTGGCCGGACATCTTTATAAAGTGACCGGACATCTTTATAAAGTGGCCGGACATCTTTATAAAGTGGCCGGACATCTTTATAAAGTGACCGGACATCTTTATAAAGTGGCCGGACATCTTTATAAAGTGACCGGACATCTTAATAAAGTGACCGGACATCTTTATAAAGTGACCGGACATCTTTATAAAGTGACCGGACATCTTTATAAAGTGACCGGACATCTTTATAAAGTGACCGGACATCTTTATAAAGTGGCCGGACATCTTTATAAAGTGACCGGACATCTTTATAAAGTGACCGGACATCTTTATAAAGTGGCCGGACATCTTTATAAAGTGACCGGACATCTTTATATAGTGACCGGACATCTTTATAAAGTGACCGGACATCTTTATAAAGTGACCGGACATCTTTATAAAGTGACCGGACATCTTTATAAAGTGACCGGACATCTTTATAAAGTGACCGGACATCTTTATAAAGTGACCGGACATCTCTATATAGTGACCGGACATCTTTATAAAGTGACCGGACATCTTTATAAAGTGGCCGGACATCTTTATAAAGTGACCGGACATCTTTATAAAGTGACCGGACATCTTTATAAAGTGACCGGGCATCTTTATAAAGTGACCGGACATCTTTATAAAGTGACCGGACATCTTTATAAAGTGACCGGACATCTTTATAAAGTGACCGGACATCTTTATAAAGTGACCGGACATCTTTATAAAGTGACCGGACATCTTTATAAAGTGACCGGACATCTTTATAAAGTGACCGGACATCTTTATAAAGTGACCGGACATCTTTATAAAGTGACCGGACATCTTTATAAAGTGACCGGACATCTTTATAAAGTGACCGGACATCTTTATAAAGTGGCCGGACATCTTTATAAAGTGGCCGGACATCTTTATAAAGTGACCGGACATCTTTATAAAGTGGCCGGACATCTTTATAAAGTGACCGGACATCTTTATAAAGTGACCGGACATCTTTATAAAGTGGCCGGACATCTTTATAAAGTGACCGGACATCTTTATAAAGTGGCCGGACATCTTTATAAAGTGACCGGACATCTTTATAAAGTGACCGGACATCTTTATAAAGTGACCGGACATCTTTATAAAGTGACCGGACATCTTTATAAAGTGACCGGACATCTTTATAAAGTGACCGGACATCTTTATAAAGTGACCGGACATCTTTATAAAGTGGCCGGACATCTTTATAAAGTGACCGGACATCTTTATAAAGTGACCGGACATCTTTATAAAGTGGCCGGACATCTTTATAAAGTGACCGGACATCTTTATATAGTGACCGGACATCTTTATAAAGTGACCGGACATCTTTATAAAGTGACCGGACATCTTTATAAAGTGACCGGACATCTTTATAAAGTGACCGGACATCTTTATAAAGTGACCGGACATCTTTATAAAGTGACCGGACATCTTTATAAAGTGACCGGACATCTCTATATAGTGACCGGACATCTTTATAAAGTGACCGGACATCTTTATAAAGTGGCCGGACATCTTTATAAAGTGACCGGACATCTTTATAAAGTGACCGGACATCTTTATAAAGTGACCGGGCATCTTTATAAAGTGACCGGAAATCTTTATAAAGTGACCGGACATCTTTATAAAGTGACCGGACATCTTTATAAAGTGGCCGGACATCTTTATAAAGTGACCGGACATCTTTATAAAGTGACCGGACATCTTTATAAAGTGACCGGACATCTTTATAAAGTGACCGGACATCTTTATAAAGTGACCGGACATCTTTATAAAGTGACCGGACATCTTTATAAAGTGACCGGACATCTTTATAAAGTGACCGGACATCTTTATAAAGTGACCGGACATCTTTATAAAGTGGCCGGACATCTTTATAAAGTGACCGGACATCTTTATATAGTGACCGGACATCTTTATAAAGTGACCGGACATCTTTATAAAGTGACCGGACATCTTTATAAAGTGACCGGACATCTTTATAAAGTGACCGGACATCTCTATATAGTGACCGGACATCTTTATAAAGTGACCGGACATCTTTATAAAGTGGCCGGACATCTTTATAAAGTGACCGGACATCTTTATAAAGTGACCGGACATCTTTATAAAGTGACCGGACATCTTTATAAAGTGACCGGACATCTCTATATAGTGACCGGACATCTTTATAAAGTGACCGGACATCTTTATAAAGTGACCGGACATCTTTATAAAGTGTCCGGACGACTTTATATAGTGACCGGACATCTTTATAAAGTGTCCGGACGACTTTATATAGTGACCGGACATCTTTATAAAGCCACATAGAAAACGGCTCCCATTTAGAATAATAGTTACACATTTCTCCTATTAGGTAGCTGAAATCCTTTCTATTTCTGTTGGTATAAACCAACCTCACATCAGTTGAGTTGTGGATGCATTGGAATTTTATTAAGAAAAGGTATTAGTAAACAATGCTTCATAACCTAACACAATTAGTCATGTCGTCTAAATAATGAATTCCGTATACAGACGACAGTTAGAGAGACCAGAGAGAAAAATTGTAAATTTTGTTTGTTCTGATGTATTTATTCATGCGATTATACACAATTAGGTATTACCTGTCAACTTGTTATGCGTCATTTAGGCGTGGCCTCCGATTTCAGCAGTTGTTTGATTTTGGAGTTGTATTTTCTAGAAGGGTTCGAACTCGAGACTTTTCGGTTTAGAAACCACGAGCTTTACCGACTTGACCACGTCGACTCCTAGTGGCGTCGCTAGGTGGGGTGACACCCAGTGGCGTCACTAGGTGGGGTGACACCCAGTGGCGTCACTAGGTGGGGTGACACCCAGTGGCGTCACTAGGTGGGGTGACACCCAGTGGCGTCACTTGGTGGGGTGACACCCAGTGGCGTCACTAGGTGGGGTGACACCCAGTGGCGTCACTAGGTGGGGTGAGACCCAGTGGCGTCACTAGGTGGGGTGACACCCAGTGGCGTCACTAGGTGGGGTGAGACCCAGTGGCGTCACTAGGTGGGGTGAGACCCAGTGGCGTCACTTTGTGGGGCGGCACCCAGTGGCGTCACTAGGTGGGGTGACACCCAGTGGCGTCACTAGGTGGGGTGAGACACAGTGGCGTCACTAGGTGGGGTGACACCCAGTGGCGTCACTAGGTGGGGTAACACCCAGTGGCGTCACTAGGTGGGGTGACACCCAGTGGCGTCACTAGGTGGGGTGAGACCCAGTGGCGTCGTTGTGGTGTTCCACTTAGCAATTAGGTGCCAACCAATTTTAAAAAAATGGCCTTTCGTCATATGAACCACACCCCCAACCTCTCGACCACACAGTCTTACCAAAATCAGCCAGATCAACCTCTACCATACCTCAACCTAGACTTTTCTCTTTTAACTTTACCCCTATCCTAAATCCCCATACTCCCAAGCAAAACGTTTGTCTTTTATCTTTACACCTATCCTCAATCCCGATACACCATCCAACACGTTTATCTTTTATCCTTACCCCTATCCTCAATCCTCAATCCTCAATCCCCATACCCCAACCAAGACGTTTGTCTTTTCGCTCTAACAAAGAGTGTCGCATTAATCAGGGCCCAAACACAACCAGAATTACAATCCCCTGATTTTACTAAAAATAACTTTCAGCACTCTTCTTTGCGAGAAGGTGAAAAAAACAAAACACGTAGATAACCAAACGCTTTGTGGTTGCCGTGGTTACCCAGCAGATCTAAGGAAGCCATTAACGACAACCGCGTGGAATCCAAGGGTTTAGCCAATCATGAATAGCAATGAGGCCTCCGCGTGCATATTTTGACCAATCAAATTGTTTCGTTATCAGATTGAGACCTAGGGCGTAGAAAAGAAGAACTATATGGTGGCTGGGATATCCGATTCAACTTTAGTTCTTGATGCTGAATATCGATCGTCATAAAGAAATGAAATTCTAAAAAAAAATTATAATTTGTAATTATAAAAATGTATCTTGTACAATAAAAAAATGCGTTGTCATCAGGAATAAAATTAAACAGAAATACTTGGACATTTTAATTACGACCAAGGTATCGAATACAGTACTGGTTTTATATTCCGAATCAGTTACCCAAAACGATTTTTTTGATTCGAAGTCTGAAGTCATTTAATCTATTCCCTAAAGTACATCAATCCGTGTGTTAAAAACCAGTAAAATTAGATCCACTTCGACTCTTTAAATGTGGCATTAGTCGCTAGAAAACCCACATTATGTAGGAAGAGAGAAACTAGATTAAATATACATCAAAGAGATATACACAAAGCAAATAACGTTTCTGACGTTGGTCTAAGTTAGAATAGAGTTTAAAAAAATTATAATGAATTGTTATTTGAAGAATAACATTTCATTCTTTGAATAGATAATAATATTTAATTGCACATTTTTTCTATATGGTGAAGAAACGAAGACAGCGAAATACCTGAACAACGAATCGATCAAAGACCTAGTAAAAAGGTTTCAGTGTTTTTTAAAACTTGCTTTCCACAAGTCATTCTACATGAAAAAGTAGAACTTTTTTTTACTTGATCTCAATAAACATGTTGGACGTGATTCAGTCCAACACAAGTATTTCGTGTCAAACTGTTAGAGGCCATTTAGGCTGTTGACTCCGATTTCCGCCTGCTTTTCTTTTTGGAATTGCTTCTATAGCCTTTGTCCAACCAAGAACAAACTACAAGACAGCAGTTGTTTGATTTTGGAGTTGTCTCTCCTTGATGAGTTACTGTCCTCAGCTATCTGCCCGAGAAAAGTGAAACACCTTACAAGATTTTCAACATAGTGTAGTATTCCATTTTCTTAGAACAACACACCATTCTAAAATCATTTTGGCCCTTGTTTTTAGGTGTATGATTTTATTAATTTCATCTATAACTTAAATTTTTTTTTAAATTTTAAATTCAGCATTGAAAAAAAGGATGGGTTCAATAATGCGTATTTGTATCTGCTGTTTACCAAAAGGGTGTGTTGGGATTGTCTTTAGAAAAGGCGAAGTAGAGTCCCGCCACTTTGCCGAAGATATCTGAACGAAACATAAGATTCTTGTTCATGAGTTTTGCTTCATATTTTTTTCACTGTTCCACATTGTAATGAAACAGCTCATCATAAATAACGCATACTATACATAGTATAAACGTACCTGAAGTTTATATAAAGACAGTTGAGTCCATTAGACAGATGTATATTACATGTATCTTTAAACAAGACATAAGAAGGAATTAAATGGTCAACTCATAATTCACGACCGTCTTTACTTTCGTCGGCTCGGGTAGGGTACCTATTAGAGCTGAATGAACTCAGGAACTCAGACAGGACTAGAAGCCCGGGAACCGAAATCGAGACTTGCGTGTAAGCAAAAAGTGTGCTCTACCACTCGACCATGCTATTCCGTCAATATTTTTTTTAAAGTATGCACGACCGTTTATACTTTCGACGAGTCGGGTACCTATTAGAGATGAATGGACTCAGGGACGATGGCATTAGAAGAAGCTCGGGAACTATAACCGAGACTTTCAGGTAAGTACTACCACTAAGTACTCTACCACTCGACCATGCTATTCCGTCAATATTTTATACATTCGCCGAGTCGGGTACCTATTAGAGCTGGATCAACTCAGGGACTGACAGGAGAAGAAGCTCGAGAACTAAAATCGAGACTATCAGATCAGCAAATAGTGTGCATTGACCACGTGATGACGTCAATGTCTTTAGTACACTTGAACTCGCAGCAAGCGTTTATGATGACGTGTCATTCCCCTCACGCCCCCCCCCCCCCCCCACCCCTGGTCCAGATGGCACCAGAGCACCTGGTCCAACCAGAAAGTCATAGATTACACTTATCGCAGACGATTTAACGGTTTCCACTGGTGACTGGAGGGGGGGGGGGGAGGAGTGGGGCTCAGGCGACTGGTGCGGTTGTGGGGAAGGCGACTGGGAGGGGGTGGAGCAGGCGAGTGGACGGACCTGGAAAAACCGACGCATAAATCAATCAACGTAATCTACATCAGGGATTGGATCACGTGTGTGTGTGTGTGCCAAGATGTGTCTGTGTGTGCCTGTGTGTGTGAGTGTATGCGTAAGTGTGTGGAGGCGTGTGAGTGCATGTGTGTACGTGCGAGTGTATACATCTGTGTGCATAAGCGGGTATGTGTGTATATAATTATTTGTATGTGTATGTATATGTGTGTGAGTGTATCGGCCAATTGCAGTCTTGTGGCTCCTCCCCCGCTCACACTAAACGACGTTATCGCTCCACATTGTAGGCCTACCTATGGCTGCACTAGCTGACTGACCTAAGTCTGACTTCTATACACTCTAAAGTACCAGCTTTAAATCACGATCAGTAATTCGAAACTTCAATTCTCTGTTCCCTTCCCGCCTTAACGTCCGTAGTTAGAGCTGATAGGTGAGTAAATTAATCGTGAACACCACTCATCTCTGTTACCTTGCTAATCAAATAATCTCTAAGACTTAATTTTCCATTTGGCTAATGAAAATATAAACTAACTAGTTTAAATAGGTTTAAAAAATATTTTATCATATTTAAAATGAGATATTCCTGCGTTGTCATCGGAAATAAATCTATCTGGAAAGTTATTTTAAAAAATCGCTGCTGATTCCTGTGATTCTAACAACACAAAACCCACCTACGTATGTAGACTGATGCTGTGACCTAAGAAAAAGCTTTTAATATTTACGTATAGAAGAGAATATAGCAACGTTATTTGCATTAAGAAAATGTTTTTAACTTAAAAAAATAAAACAATTGCACTAAAAAAGAAAAGGACAAGAAAATAAATGCTTAGGTTTTTATAGCTATGTCAGCTTTAAAAACATCTATTCTCTCTCTACTCCATTCCTTTTTTTTTAAAAATTGGATCTATTCTTTTTTATTTTGTCAAGTGTTTATAAAAAAATACATTTTCAAATCTTTTAGTTTTATTGTATGAATTTGGTTTTGCATATGTCTGTAATCAAGAAATGTATGGTCAGTCTTTGTTAAGTAAAGACGACCAAAAATTAAAAGAAAGCTTTGAAGAAACGACGATCACGCATTCAAGTTAGTCAAATCTTTCTGTTGGAGTGTTGGATAAAAGTATGATAATTCTTAAAAATGTAAAAATACTAGGGGATAGATATCACATGTAGAGTACAAAATAGCCAAATGTGGTATCGAATTATCAGAAAATCCCGCACCCACTCCTAAATTTCATTACGTATCTTCTAAAAAACTTGAATAAACAAAACATCGATTTTTAACAGTATTTACATATTAGTAAGTATATAAAGTAGACACTCAGAGCCGACATGCAATGGTGCATATGAAGTAGAGTTTGTCTGTTGTTGTGACGTCTCAACGTGGATGACTTTTTTTGTGTTATATCATCATCCCCTTCCCCCATTATTTTCCTATACTCGGGTCAGGTACCCATTAGAGCTGAGTGTACTCAGGGACGTTCGTCGATCTTGCGCCCGGGGATACAAACTTAAGACTTTCGAGTTAGCCGTCGAGCTTTCTATTACCCAGCCACGCTCTTCCGTGTCAAAATACGTTTACATTTTAGGCAATTCTTTTAAATTTCCACGTTTCTATTCCTTTTGTGTATGAGGTCATTGAACAGATTAACTCTACTTCATTTGCCATTTGTGTCTTGGGCACGAACGGGAAAAAGATGATGATTCCATTGAAGCAGTGGTTCTGAATCATATTGGAGGTACCGAACCCCACAAGTTTCAAATGCCAATGCAACGCACTATTAAAATCCGATCGTGAATCAAATGGGTCAGCTGTGTGTCTTGACCTCTGTCGAACACATGTGACTGACTCACCAAACCCCTGGGGTTCGATCGAACCCAGGTTGAAAACCACGGTCTTAGAGCATTACATTTATCGTCATAGTTCCAAGCCGTTAAGTTGGAAAGAATTTTTTTTTACAAGAATCCGAAAACAAGAACACTTGTACCATTCAGTTTACTATTTGCTAACATAAACCCCCAAATTAAAAACAAGTGAATTGAAAACAAGAACATAATTATTAAGAAACATAATTACCAAATTAATTATTTTTTATTTAATTATTTTTAAGTTGGACCAAATAAAGGGAGGCGAAGTAGAGTTCATCAGTTTACAGAGCCGCGGCATATCATTAGATTGTGCGTCCAGCTATGCCCAACTACCTTTACTATTCTCGACTAAAACCTGGTACCCATGTATGACGTTATACCGCGAGAACCGAACTCGACCACGTCATACCGTTTTACCAAATTTCTTAAATGAAAACAAGTATTAAAAGTAAAGGAGAAACCACTTAAAAACAAGAACCCACTATAAAACAAGAAACCACTATAAAACAAGAACCCACTGTAAAACAAGACCCCACTATAAAAGAAGAAACCACTATAAAACAAGAAACCACTCTAAAACAAGAAACGACTATAAAACAAGAACCCACTGTAAAACAAGAACCCACTATAAAACAAGAAACCATATTAAACAAGAACCCACTATAAAACAAGAAACCACTATCAAACAAGAAACCACTATAAAAGAAGAAACCACTATAAAACAAGAACCCACTATAAAATAAGAACCTACTATAAAACAAGAACCCACTGTAAAACAAGAAACCACTATAAAACAAGAACCCACTATAAAAGAAGAAACCACTATCAAACAAGAAATAACTATTTTACTCACCCTTTCAGCCAGTCTGAAGAAAGGTCAACTTGACCCATACTGCCATTGTTTCTAGAGAATTCCACGCCGAGTCCGTTGATCTTAAAATCCTACTTGGATTACTGCACAAATATCCATAGACTTATCCACCGTAGAAGATAAAACTCCAGGAGAAATATCACAGTTCATCCAAAAACCACTATCCACAATTGAACCAGACTGACTCCGGAGTAAATAAATCCTTTTTTTTTTAAATTATCGAAACATTTCCTAAAACTCTTATTGGTATAAAGTAAAGTATAATTTATGTTCCACTTTTCCTACACATTTCTTTTTTTTTTAATTTAGAAATAAAATATAGGTCTAGTCTTATTTAAAAAAAAATGAATTGAAATTTTCTTCACAGTTCCAGTGAGAAATGCTGCAAGCTCTAATCTCAAGAACATCATCTTTCCAGACAAATAAGTGTGTGTAGACTGGGGGGGGGGGGGGGGGGGGAAGCTCGAATCTCCGGTAGATTCCAAAACTCCACACTCCTCTGTGATGTCTGTCTGCCCCCTGAGGGGTCATCAGACCCAGGGGATTAGGCACCCCTGGGCGTCGCCAGCTTCGGTGGTATTCTCCTTGAAGCTTTAATCTTTATCCCACTTTAGTTGATTAGCGTGGATGTGAGAAGGCCCTGCGGTGTTTCACCGAGGGGGAAGGTGTTGAGCGATGGTAGTGATGTTATTCATTGGAGAATAGGCTGAGCCGACGTGGATCACGTCACAAGTTGTCACGTTGTGAGTTCGTGACATTTGGAGTTCGTGGAGCTGTTCTTTTGTCACGTTGCGTGTCATGATTTATGTCACGTAGTGTGTTACATTGTGAGTGTATGTAACATCGTGAGTATGTCACGCTGTAGATTCGTCACATCGTATGTCTAGCTGTGTTTATGTCACGTCGTGATTATATCACGTTGTGAGTATGTCAATTCGTAAGTATGTCACGCTGTGAGTATGTCGCGTTGTGTTTATGCCACGTTGAGATTATATCACGTTGGGATTATATCACATTGTAAATTAGTCACGCAACGAGAATGTCACGTTGTATGTCACGTTTTTTTTTCGTTAAAATGAGTAACAGTTCAGTTTGTCAAGTTTGTTGATTTTTTTGTACATAAAAGTATCATGTTTTTTTAATGATTGTCACGTTGAGAGATTGTCAGGTAAAGATATTGTCACGTCTGCCGTTTGTCAGACAGCGTGTATGTTTTCACGTTGTTTAGAATCTGTCATGCTCAAATACTGTCACACCGAGTGGCTATTCCCACAAAGAATGTCATCAGTCCGCCATGTTGCAAATATCCCATCGTCCAGTACGGCTGTTCTCACGAGTGTGGCGTGTGAACTGAATAGTGTCTATTCTCATCATTTAGTTTAACTGAATATTGTCTATTCACACAATTTCGTATGCCTAACTCTTGTCTATTCAAACACGAGTCGACGGATTATCGGCTATTGACACAATTTAGTCTACTGACTATTGGTGATTTACATACTATACTCGATTGACTATCGACTATACACACAATTTCATGTGTTAACCGGTGCCTATCCGCACACTAGCCTACGGACTACCTTGCTATCGACACAATTAAAGTATATTGACTATCGGCTATTCACACAATTTAGTCTTCGGGGACTAAACTTTCTCTAAATTCCATCACCAATCATCAATTCATACGAAGAACTCTAAAACACACACACACGTTTTCCTGACCTACATTGTCACACACACACAAACACACACACACACAAACATGTGTCAAGCACGTACCCAAACGAGAAAACACACAAACACACACACAAACACACACACATGTGTCAAGCACGTACCCTAAACAAGAAAACACACACACACACGCACTCAAACACACACGGACACGCAGACAAGGCGGGTATCACGTGTCCTACATAATTAAGCGGCCAGATTTTCAGATCATGGCCGGCATACGGCCTCACATGTCAGGCTATTTTGGGCTCTCGGCCATGCGCAGTTCGTGACAAATCTCTGGTAATGGTAATAAGTGAGAGGAGAGGTAATCGGGAAAAAAGAATGTGAGCCAATTTGGTTGTGTGTGTGTTGATATATGCCTGAATGTGTATGCGAGGGTTTGTTTGTATGCGTGAGTGTTTGTATGTGAGCGTGTTTACGTGTATTTGCATGTTTATTAGTATGTGTATTTGAGTATTTGTTTTTCTAGGTGGGTGTATGTGTTCGTTTGTTTATGTTCATTTGTACATGCATTTGTATATGAGTTTTTGTATGTATACGCATGTGCCTGTGTTTGTGTATATGTGAATATGTTGGTATGTGTTATACGAGTGTGTCTGAGCATTTTCATGTATGAGTCTTTGTGTATGTATATAATAGTTTGCAGTATGTGTGTTGATTTGTATGTGTATGTAGGTGGAAAGTTTTCGGCTATACCGGATCAACTGCCTTCATGTTCCAACTTGTACTACACCAGTTCGATGGCGCGTTGGCTCTCATTAATTATTTACCCAAAGGTACTGTCGTGTCGGGGCTAGAATGGTTGATGGAAGTGTCGGTCGTTGGACGTGTCGGCCGTCAGACGTGTCGGCCGTTATACGTGTCGGCCGTTATACGTGTCGGCCGTTAGACGTGTCGGCGGTTGGACGTGTCGGCCGTTAGTCGTATCGGTCGTGAGACGTGTCGGCCGTTAGACGTGTCGGCCGTTAGGCGTGTCGGTCGTTAGACGTATCGGCCGTTAGACGTATCGGCCTTCAGACGTATCGGCCGTGGAACGTGTCGAATGAGAGAATCGTCCTACAAGAAATGCGTCGGACGAGTAAAATGTCGCTTGATTGGACACACTTTGCAATTTTCAACCATCGTTTTAAATCCAGCCTTTCAAATACTCTCAAAACGTTCTAACTCTCCATGAACCATCTATCTCATCGGATAATCAATCATTAATGACTCACTAACACACTTCACTATTTCTGCTTTCACGAAAACATCATCTCAACCAGCGTTTTCTGTTCTTCTTATATTCTAAAATACACCATTCTTGTAATAATCACTCAACATTCTCTAAATTGCTCACTTTTATAAACACACTACAATATCAATCACACAACATTTCCTAAATCGCTCACTTTTATAAACACACTACAATATCAATCGCACAACATTCCCTAAATCGCTCACTTTTATAAAAACACTACAATATCAATCACACAACATTCCCTAAAACGCTCACTTTTCATAAACACACTACAATATCAATCACACAACATTCCATAAATCGCTCACTTTTATAAACACACTACACTATAAAAATCACTCAACATTCCACAAATTACTCACGTTTTTCATAAACACTGCACTATAATCACTCAACGTTAAAACCTTTCATACATTTTTAGGCACATAATGCACAATCCAACATTCAAAATAACACATAACTACACCACAACACCCCCTTTCCTCAACTCCACCCCCCCCCCCCCACATCCCATAACCCCTAAACCATCACGTACAGTAAAGGATATCCCCATTCTATGATGATCTTAGCGTATTTCCGTATAAAGTTCTCCTCGCTGAAGATGAACAGCGAGCGCGTTGATTGGGTCGCCATGCCCGGAAGTCCTAGAAAAGCCGCCTTTCGGGAAAGATGGCTGAATGGCCCTTCGTTTGTAGCTGTGTTCTCTCCGTCCTCTTGCTGGCTGTTATTCGCCTGAAATGTGGCCATCCTGTCGAAGAGAGGAAATCACATCACATGTATTACAATATACAGGAAGAGTAAGGCTTATAGATACATATATACATATAGGCCTATATATGTATATATGTAGGCTATACATAAAGTATATATAAAAGTTCATATGCATATATATGTGTATACTTATGTATATATATTCATACACATATATGGCCATATATTTATATATAGATATACACATGAGTTCATTATATATATATATATATATATATATATATATATATATATATATATATATATATATACAGAGAGAGAGAGGGAGAGAGTTTCTTCCAGGCATCTCTTCGGCTCTTTATCTTTTTTTTTTTGAGCTAATTCAACACCACGATTTTTAAAGTCTTAATTTCAAATCGAGTCTTATTGCTGTCGTTAGAGCTGTCACTAGTGTTAGAGTTATGTACCGATACTAGCGATTACTCTCCAAATGATTATATTAGTAAAACATTTCCTCAGCCATAGAACTGACAGTCCAGTTGCAGGCCGTAGTTTACGGGCTTAAAGAAAAAACTACATTAAAATCAATAGAAAGACGGAGTCGAAGATAAACACATTTTCAATTTCTTTTTTCTCTATCGGCCTAAAAAATATGAATTAAAATAAAAAATAATTCTCTGAATTAACAAGAATATAAGATAAACATATAAAAAAAAATATGCGTTAATATTGACAAGTTGGAAAAATAAAATAAAAAAATTCATTCGATTTTATTTTTTTTTTTAAAGAAAAGGACGAAATAGGCCTATATATTTGACGTAATGACTGCAAAGAGCCGCTAACATTCGGGACCAATCGATTCATCGCTTTACCGAACACGGTGCGTGAAATCGATGCGCGGCAGAGGGCCGACAAGCGAATCACCGACTGAATCCACTAGCCTTGGTAAGGGAAAACACATTCCCTTTTGCCGGGGAATCAGCCGTACTATTGGGTTGTGATTTAACCTCCTTGGCGCCCTAACTTAACACAGACAGCACCGGAAGGGGAAGTACACGTGGAATGTTTTGATTTGGAGAGCTAGGGAAAAAATAACTGAAATGGTGGTGGGGTTAAAAAAATGGGGTTGGTAAGAAAAGGGTTAAGTTGTCGTATAAAAAAATAAAGTCAAACGATAATAAGGGGAGGTAAAGATTGTGATGAGAGTGGGTCTACTTTGAAGAGAGGTTTTTTTGTGTAAAATATTTTTAGACGACCCTAAATTTAGGTTGAGGAAGAGTGGGGGGGGGGGGGGGGAGGAGGGGTAGTAGCAGGTTAGATGAGCAATTTGCTATTTCAGAAACAGGTAAAAACAAATTGGGTTTGTCTTTTAAAACGAACATGCCACTAAAGTCAGAGTGGTACCGATATTTTTCCGACGGCGTAGTACTGGCATGTGGAGCCGGTGGGGGGTGGGGTGGGTAGGTGGGGGTATGTGTAAAGGGGGTGCGGACGCAGCCTTACCCTTATTGTGTTTCCTCTAACGCGGTACAATCAAAACAATGATTTTGTCATTAGTGTCGGTATCGATTTTATCATTTACTCGATGCCGGGTGCATTTACATAGCATTGGACCCCGGTTCGATTCGATATTCAGGACGAATACCCAGTTGACCTTATTCTTCGATGGGCAGACATCAATTAAACAGGTTAATGACCGACATTTAAACTCGGAGCTTATCGATTAATTAAGAAACTCAGATATTCATGCTTTATTTAGATACATATATATATATATATATATATATATATATATATATATATATATATATATATATATATATATATATATATATATATATATATATATATATAATTTAAACTAGAGGTATTAGCCAATTTCTATAGGTTAGACGGACGCTGTGCAATATCGTCCACTAAAAGACTCTCTATAGCAATGTAGGTTTCATGCAAAGACGAGATCTTTAACCAATATATTCACGAGATCCAACATTTTTTTTTTCAAATACACAAAGTTTCCAAGTGGTGTTTGATGATTATCCCATAGAGACATAGGCCGCTGACTAGAACTTTCAAGAAATTTTGGACAGTGACGTATGAAAAAACCAGAGGCATTACTTGCTAGAGGGTCACCATGAGCGGTAACTCTGGATGTGTGCCCCCCTCCCACTTTCCCCGTGTGCCAACAATTTAAAAAAAAATTCACTTTAGTCTTTCCCTTCTTATTGAATATTATGTTAGTTAATCTAGGGATAATTCGATTTGGTGTCACCCCCGCCATTGTATTTTCTAACTGAATAAAAATATTGTATTGTGATTTTTCGATTTGGTGTCATCTTGTATATGGTGTCACACGGTGCGGACCACACTACCCTCCCCCCCCCCCCCCCCACACACACTATCCCCACTGTGTAAAGCTTCTAAAGAGAATACTTTTTAAGGAAAGCAAATAAATTGAATGGTACATGAATATAGGTGGCTGATTTTGTGAAAAGATACGATAAGAACGATGCTAATTATTTGACATGCGCAGTCCTTTGACTTCCACATCCGTCAACACAGTGAGAGGATTTATAATTTAACCAGGGCGTGTAATGCGGTCAAATTAACCTCGGCCTCTAATACTGTTAAGATCGGCCATGGAGTCCATTGTATTGATTAGTTATGACCTCGTTGTTACTCGTTGATCTGACCTTTGAACTTTGACCACACATGTGCTGGGGTCGGGGTGGTCGGGTCGGTAAAGTTCCATGGTTGCTAAACCAAAAAGTCGCGAGTTTTGAACCCCCGGGCAGGCGAGGCTCGATAGCTGCGGACAATAATTCATCAAGGTGAGACAGCTCCAAAATAAATAAACAAACCCGCTGTTCTTGATTGGACAAAGGCTATGGAAGCAAATCTAGAAATATAAGCAGGCTCATATTGTAGTCAACGGAAGATAAGGCGAATAACATGTTGACAGGTAATACTTAATTATGTTGGAGGAAATCCCATCCCACATAATAATTAAGAACGAAGAAGAAGAAACACCAGTTTACCTAGTTTGACGATGAAACTACACATATATTTCACTTATGAACACGATAAACATACTACTGGCATACATACGTGTTATAAGCACGACAATCTATATAAAGTGACTCCGCGAAATGTTAATTTATTTCGTTCCTTAACATCCCTCTCTCGTCAAAGTACTCGTAATCTCAAGTGATTCACCCTAACTACATACCATTTATATGTTACAGTCCCCAATAGTCTTATTGTATTTGTCACGTGTAGGGGGGGGGGGGGGGCGAAAGAGGATAAGTTATCAAGTATCAGTTTTATAAACTACACTCTAACCGAAGTACCACGCGAGATCTTGATAGAAATTTGAACACGTAATAGGGCTGGTAAGTAGGTCACCAACCAGTTCTATAGCTCATGCAGGTTTTATTGAGCCGTAGTTATATAAGTGGCTTTTGGGCAGTTGTCGCATTCGGGCAAATGTCCATTCGGGAAATCGGCTTTCGGGCAAACGGCATTCGAGCAAGTGTCTTTCGGGAATTTGTCGTAAACCCGAAAGAGTATACACCGCGAAAGAAAGGAAGAATTGAAATAACTGGAAAACATAAGGTGGGGTGATGTGTGGTTTGTGGAAAGACTTGGCCTACATTAAAGAATAGATTTGTTGGTCATATGTGGTATTGGCCCATGGCTCATAACAGAAAGGAAAAGAAATAAAATTACATTGCTGCAAAAGCCACATTATTCAATGCAATAACTATGGTAGTATTGATTCTAATCTTAGTGCTGAATTGGATACTTTCGTACAAATTTATCTGTTTAAAAAGTAAAAATAAAAAATAAAAATCTTACAAAAACGTTCAAAGAGTTAAAAAAAAAATTGATTTTTTTAAGTTGACCAAACCGGTCTTCCATACTCGAAAAATCGAAAATCGAGAGTGAAAAACCCCGCGAGTCGAAAAATCGATTCTCATTAAAAACTTCAAACAACATATTTCACACTTTCAGTAGCCTCAAACCCCGCCCGTACAGGAATGTCAAAGCGCTATTTCAAGTCTTTCTTGTTACCAACAAACTTCGCGTTTCCGGTATTTTCGATCGACCAAAAGGTCATTTAAGATCAAGGGAAGATAAGGAGGGGACCAAGGGAGACGACTATAGAGATAAGGCTAGTGCGCCATAATTTTGATATTTTCGGGTTCAAGATTTTAGTTTTATAAAATGTTTGGAAGCTATTAAGAGAAAAAAAAATTGGTGATAAAAAAGGAATCGTTGTTTGTTTCATGTCTGTTTTAAAAAAAAAATATTTTCTCATGATCTCTGAAATAAAAGTTTGCTTTTATATATATGTGTGTGTGTATTCGGATATAGACGTATACATACATTTATCACAATGATACGATTGGTTAAAACATACTCGATCTCCATCTTGAGTACAGAAATAGATCAAATAACACGCTCCTGTTATAAAGACTTCACAATACACTGATTGTTTATTATAGAGAGGATTGCTTTTTTTTTATCTCACAAACATCAGTTATAATATGAGACAATCCCCACATGTATTTCGCTATATGATGTTTTCCTTATATTCTGTCCCGTTCTTTAATAACATGTCTACTGGTCTTTATGAAGACATGCTTACTTGTCTAAAATGGCTACAAGAATACAATGTTCACATGCCTACAATACCTACTTTTTCTTCATGGCCAACATGTCTACAATGCCTACATGTCTACAATGCCTACATGTCTACAATGCCTACATGTCAACAACGACTAGTCTACAATGCCTACATATTTACAATGCCTACTAAAGTACAATGCCTACATGTCTACAATGCCTACATGTCTACAATGCCTACATGTCTACAATGCCTACATGTCTACAATGCCTACATATCTACAATGCCTACATGTCAACAACGACTAGTCTACAATGCCTACATATTTACAATGCCTACAAGTATACAATGCCTACATATCTACAATGCCTACAAGTATACAATGCCTACAAGTATACAATGCCTACATATCTACAATGCCTACATATCTACAATGCCTACATATCTACAATGCCTACATATCTACAATGCCTACATATCTACAATGCCTACATATCTACAATGCCTACATATCTACAATGCCTACATATCTACAATGCCTACATATCTACAATGCCTACATATCTACAATGCCTACATATCTACAATGCCTACTAGAGTACAATGCCTTGTGTACTTGTCTGTTTCATTATATTTGTATGCCGGATCTGCACATATTAAACAAAGCAAACAACGTGACGGATTCAGGAATCTGAACACACAAGATTTTCAGAAACACGAAACTGTTAAATCCACAAGAATATACACAATACACATTTCTAGCTTGACGACGGTTTCGAAAGAAAATTGATAGTGCCAAAGTTACTGGTAGACTTTGACTAAACCAAAGTTACTAGTAGACTTTGACAGTGCCAAAGTTACTGGTAAACTTTGACAGCGTCAAAGTTACTGGTAGACTTTGACTAAGCCAAAGTTACTGTTACACTTTGACCAGTGCCAAAGAAATTAGTAGACTTTGACAGTGACAAATTCTGTCCAGATTCCAACGATGGCAACATCTGAGTAAAGACCGACTCTAACCCCAATTCGTGCTAATCGAGGTGTTAGAAATTACTGCTAATTATTGTAATTAGTCTGTTCCACTCCCACCCCCACCCCTTACCCACCACACTTATCCCCGCCCCTTTCTCCCTACTCCCCTTAAAACTACACACGAATCGGTGAGGTGGACGAGTTATTAATTCACAAAGGTAATTAACCAAAGCGCTGCCGTCACCTAATGATGAATATACTTACGTGGTTATACAAGTAATAGATTCGATACTCGGGGGAGGGGTGGGGTGGGATAGAGGAACGGAAAAAAGGGATACACTTTTGGATGTATTGCTGCGCTGTCTATAGAGTCAACTTTATGTCAATATAGTCAACTTTATGTCATTATAGTCAACTTCATGTCAATAGTCAACTTCATGTCAATATAGTCAACTTTACAACACTGTAACTCCATTTCTAGATATGCCTACACTGCCCCCATTATCCCACATTATCCTACACTAGCCCTCACTTTTTCCACACAATTTCACATAATCCCACATTTTCTTACACTTTCCCAAACTAATTCCACACTGCCCTCCAACTTATATTCACACTATACCTATCATATTACACAAACAACGAACTTAAAATCTTCGTATTTTTAATATTATTATCAACAATAATTAAAAACGCATGTTTTCGTAGATATTTAAAAACATACGATTGATTTTTGAAAGAAACAAAGATCACAAGACATAATAAAAAGACTACAACAATGTTTTTTTTAAGAATACAGAAAAGCTTCCAAAAAAATACCCCCCCCCCTAAAAAAGTTAGCGCTATAACAATATTGAATTAAATATAAAACCTATAGATTGGACACCTACATAATGGACTTTCCCGAAAGTGACGTCACAGCGGGGGAAAAAACAGGGGACAACACATTGTTTATATATTGGATAGATTTTTTAATTGTGGTAGAGTGGAAAGCTGAAAGAGGGTATTACGTAAACTCATGGTTTTAAAATTTAGGCAGAGAAAGCAGAGTGCACCTGTTTTTTTTTTTTTAAACATGGGGTACTATGGTGAACAAGGTTAGCTCTGGGTCGGTCTCTGTGACAGAATAGAAGCGTAGCATAGCTTATGTATGCTGTCTAAAGTATATGTATGCTGTCGTAAAGTATATGTATGTGGTCACACAGTTTATGTAAGCTGTCACGTTTCCCGTTACTCAGCATATGCATATTGTCGCACAGCATAATGTGCAGTATCACACAGTATATGTATGCTGTCACACAATATATGTATATAGCTATTGCACAGTATATGCATATAGCTATCGCACAGTATATGTATATAGCTATCACACAGCATATGTAGGCTGTCACACAGTATATGTATGCTGTCGTACAGCATATATGTATGCTCTAGCGTTAGATTGCCCCAGCCACCATCAGTTTTCCTGTATTGCAGCAAGTGTGTAGAGGTTGAAGGTAGCTATACCACACGTAACATTACATATAGAGTATTGAAATCATCTCATTTGATGTTTGTATCCGTTTCAGGGGCGTAGCGAGGGGGGGGGGGCGGGGCGGGGGTGCGGACCGCACCGGGTGACACCATTTAGGGGGGCGACACCAAGGCAAAAAATAGCAAAATATATAGAGAAAAACTTGAGGGGGGGGGGTGCAAATCAAAAGTTCGAGGGGGGGTGCAAATCGAAAGTTTGAGAGGGGGGGGGGGTGCAAATCGAAAATTTGAGAGTTCACATGTTGATTTGACCTCGACGCGATGAAGAGATAACAGGGTCAGTTCAATTAAAAGCCGTTTTTGCCTTCCCTGATTTGCAAAAGATAGCCATCAGAGTTGGATGAACTCCACAATGTCGTTCTGTCTTTCAGGTTAGCAGTCGTTCGCCCTATCACCCGACCACCTCGTTGCAGTCTTAGTTATACGACTTATCACTTATTATTATTATTATTACACAGTCATAGGACTTATGACATTATTATTATTTTCACAAAAATAATATTTTGAAATTAAAAAAAAAATTGTGTGTGTAAAAAAACAACATTAAAAAACCACCCCAAATATTACGACCGCTGCACATTTTGCATTGGGTTCTTCGGATGAAGCGGCAGTATATTCACAAGGGACTTACAAAAGACAGGACCGAGGCAAGGAGAATAAAACTAACTACGTCACTTTATAATTAACAACAAGCATGAAGACACATTTCTCAACGGTTCTAATAACTCCTTATTCGGAATCAATCAATAATATAACCTGGAACAGCGTCTACCCTTGATGTAATCGTACATCAGTCAGTCACCAGTAAAGCAACTTCAAACAGGTCAAAGTTGGAGAATGTGGTCTTCTATCCCTGTTACTTGTGAATACGTGAGTAATTTTTTTGTGGGCGGGACGGGGTCCATACACATTCAGCACGCAGGCATGTTTTATTCGTTATTATCCGTTATTATTATTACATGCGACTGATGAAAGTGTATGGTGGAAGTAAGTCGATTAAAACGTTAATTAACTATATATATATATATATATATATATATATATATATATATATATATATATATATATATATATATATATATATATATATATATATATATATATATATAACAATGAACATAACCTCGACTACCGCTCCACCACACGCCAACAAAAGTCACTTCAGGACACAACGCACCTGAACGCTCCAGTGAACACGATCCTGCTGATGAATATCGATGACTTCATGTTTGATTTATGCGCTCCCTGATTGATTTACAATCGATACCACACATTAGACCGAGTCAAAAAAATATGCTCTTGCTGATTGTAGTTTTACCAAACTTAGGGGACGCTACTGAATGTCGAGACACAATACTTCAGTTGATATAGACAACTAATAAAAAATATTATTCTTTCAAGCATTGTTGTATTTTTAATTTGTTGTAAAATTATTATTTGCACGAACCAGTAGTGGCGATATATAGTTCATGTTATAACATAAAAAATTTAGAATATTTATAATTATGACCCAATAACCATAAACAATACACAAATCAGTTAACACATAACAACGGAGGTTTATTTATAATAAACGCTCATTTTTAACGTGGAGGTAAAATATTTCATAAAAAAAATTGTTAATTGTTAAAAAAAAAAAAAAAAAAAAAAAAAAAAAAAAATAATTTGTTAAAACCCAGCAGATTTCATGTATTTACATGAAATTTGTGTAAAACGACGAATACGTGTGTGTGACAACTCTACTGGTTATTTAGTTTTCTTTGGTACTTACTATATTTATTGTACAGAATGGGATGAAATCCATGCAAACCAGCTTTGTTTTCGACTATTCTTCCATACGTTATACTCTTTAACCACTTTTGTTGGCGAACTTGTTCCAAACCAGCCTCTGTCCAATTTCCGAACCAACATGTATCTTATGTATTCATTTACTCAGGGGCGTAGCGAGGGGGGTGACACCATTTAGGGGGGGGGTGACACCAAGGCAAAAAATAGCAAAATATATAGAGAAAAACTTGAGGGGAGGGGTGCAAATCGAAAGTTTGAGCGGGGGGGGGGGGGGGGGTTGCAAATCGAAAACTTGAGGGGGGGGTGCAAATCGAAAGTTTGAGGGGGGGGGGGGGGTGCAAATTGAAATTTTGAAAGTTTGTCCCCGGGAAGGGTCGCTACGCCTCTGGGGGGGGGGGGGGTGACACCATTAAGTCCCGCACCGGGTGACACCCGACCTCGCTACGCCACTGCATTTATTTATTTCGCTATTTATTTACTATACTCTGTACATCAATGTAACTACCTTGTAAATATCCACCCAAACGGCGTGGAATGTTACTGTATTTGTTTTAAATTGGAAAATAAAAGTATTAAAAAAATAATTAAACCCAGCAATCATTACACAAGGGAAATACAAGGCCTCGAAACTTCAAGTACCAGGCAAAAAGCAAGAAAACCATAACAAACCTAAAGGAGTTATAAGAAATGGTCACCTACAGATAGCATAAAAAAATCAACGTCTAGAAGAAGCTGCCAAGTTAAAAAAGGATTTGGAGAAGGGTATCAGAGCGTGTATTGAAGAAGTTACAGCAAAAACAGTTTCATTGGAACCACGATCTTTAGCCATGTTAAAACATACCACAACAAAGAAAACAAAGAAAAATAAATCTTGATTTTAATATTTTAAAAAAATGCATTCATTTAAAGTTGCATTTTTCGTTTTCCAATGTTATTTAAATAACCCCCTCCCCCACCTCCCCAACAATATAACACTATCTCCATATCGATTTATTGCAATAACTTAAAAATAACTCATAACAGCGATCGAATTTAAAATGGCGATATTGCCGTAAATAAACCCAAGCTCGGGTTAAAATTACTTAATTATTTTACTCTCTCACACACACACACGCGCGCATAACACACACGCACGCACACACACACACACGCATAAACACACACACACGCGCGTCCATACACAGACATACACACACACAAACAGATACACGTATACAAGCGGTCAAATATAAGCTCTCGCTTTAAAAATTCATTGAATCGATAACAATTAATTTACAGGCGAACTTCTCGGGCAGAGGCTGGGACTATTTATACAGCTGATGACTTGAGACGTCTTACAACTAGTTTAAGCTAAATTCTCTTCATATTGATACGCGTCGGCAGTAATGTAGGCATTAAGAGCATTACAACATTTATTTTAAAAAAAAAAGGCACCTAAAAATATCACCACTAACTCATTAAGAATATCGGCACCGACTCATTAAGAATATCACCACCGACTCATTAAGAATATCGGCACCGACTCATTAAGAATATCAAAACCGACTCATTAAGAATATCACCACTGACTCATCTCACTAAGAATATCACCACCTGTCTATCAAAAACACCACCACCTACCCCTTAACAACATAAATATGTAGTCATTTTGAAAATCGCGACCTTTTCAGTAGGAAAAGTACCACCTTCTTTATAGGTTTATCATTACTTCCTCATTAAAAAAATACCACCTGTATATCAACAATGCCTCCCTATTTATATTAAGAAAGGTACCACTTTACTACAAGATCGTTACCACTTTAATACAAACACTAACGTGAGTTAGGTATCCCTCAATGCTGGGTGGACTCACGGACGTTCTACTGACTTGAACCCGGATTCGAACTCGAGCCTTTCGGGTTAGCTGTCTAGCCAAGACTTATTTAACTACGTACATCAGATGAAAAGGATAGGTCTATACAAGATATAGGATAGGTCTATAGATGGTATAGGATAAGTCTATAGATGGTATAGGATAAGTCTATTGATGATATAGGATAGGTGTATAGATGGTATAGGATAGGTGTATAGATGGTATAGGATAGGTGTATAGATGGTATAGGATAGGTGTATAGATGGTAAAGGATAGGTCTATAAATGATATAGGATAGGTCTATAGATGATATAGAATAGGTCTAGGATGGTGTAGGATATGTCTATAGATGGTATAGGATATGTCTCTAGATTATAGAAGTAAAGCATAGACCTATATATTAAAACTATCGAACACTATTTAGCCATTGGAGGATCAAAATATAAAAAAAATCTATCCTTTATCTAGCTTTTAGCACAGAATGTGACGACTTATCTCAGCAGTCGCGTCCCTGTTTTGATTAGCGAACCGTGGGCTAATTGGTGACGTATTTTACATTATCGATCCCCTTTTTTCAAAGATCGATGTCAAACCAAAGGAAAACAAGCTTTCTCGTTTTATAAAACCAAACATTCGTTGATGATTGCTAGCGGCTGTTTACATAAGTAAAGGTTAGGTCTACGTACAGTAGTCTGGGTTATAGTATTTTTGGATTAAAAGTTAAAGAAATCTTGTATGTGTGTGTGTGGGGGGGGGGGTGAAATGTACAGAGGTGTGGGTTATAGTATTTTTGGAGTAAAAGTTAAAAAAATCTTGTATGTGTGTGTGTGTGGGGGGGGGGGGGGGGTGAAATGTACAGAGGTGTGGGTTATAGTATTTTTGGAGTAAAAGTTAAAAAAATCTTGTATGTGTGTGTGGGGGGGGGGGGAGGGGGGGGGGGGTGAAATGTACAGAGGTGTGGGTTATAGTATTTTTGGAGTAAAAGTTAAAAAAATCTTGTATGTGTGTGTGTGGGGGGGGGGGGGTGAAATGTACAGAGGTGTGGGTTATAGTATTTTTGGAGTAAAAGTTAAAAAAATCTTGTATGTGTGTGTGGGGGGTGAGTGAAATGTACAGAGGTGTGAGTTATAGTATTTTTGGAGTAAAAGTTAAAGAAATCTTATATGTGTGTGGGGGGGGGGGGGGGGGGGGTGAAATGTACAGAGGTGTGGGTTATAGTATTTTTGGAGTAAAAGTTAAAGAAATCTTGTATGTGTGTGTGGGGGGGGGGTGAAATGTACAGAGGTGTGGGTTATAGTATTTTTGGAGTAAAAGTTAAAGAAATCTTGTATGTGTGTGTGGGGGGGGGGGTGAAATGTACAGAGGTGTGGGTTATAGTATTTTTGGAGTAAAAGTTAAAGAAATCTTGTATGTGTGTGGGGGGGGGGGGTGAAATGTACAGAGGTGTGGGTTATAGTATTTTTGGAGTAAAAGTTAAAGAAATCTTGTATGTGTGTGTGGGGGGGGGGGGTGAAATGTACAGAGGTGTGGGTTATAGTATTTTTGGAGTAAAAGTTAAAGAAATATGTGTATGGGGGAGGGGGATGTCAGATGTGCAGAGGTCTGGATTATAGTATTTTTGTATTAAAGTTAAAGAAATCTTGTATGTGTGTGTGTGTGGGGAGTGTGGGGTGTGGGGGTGTCAGAGAGCTGGGTCATAGTATATTTTGTTGAAAAGTGAAAAAAAAATCTTGTGTGTATGTGGAGAGCGGGAGGAGGGGGGTGTCAGAAGAACAGAAGTCTAGGCTGTAGTATTTGTGTTAAAAAGTGAAAGGAAATTTGTGTGTGTGTGTAGGAAGGGGGGGGGGGATGCTGTCAGTAATGTCTAGTCAAAAGGCTTTTTGTCGCTGTGATATAGTTTCACAACTGTGTGGTCTGACTGTTATTTGTCGTCGTGTTGAGTTTTTGATTATTATGGATGTCTGGACGAACTGTTATTTCCACTGTGTACATAACCCAGTGTGTACGTCATCCATTGTCACGTGACCCAGTGATAGGATCTAGTGATCGATAGGTATTTGACCCGCACGTGAGTGACCCACAATCAATGACTCACAATCAATGACCCACAATCAATGACTCACAATCAATGACCCACAATCAATGACCCACAATCAATGACCCAAAATCAATGACCCACAATCAAAGACCCACAATCAATGACTCACAATCAATGACCCACAATCAATGACCCACAATCAATGACCCACAATCAATGACCCACAATCAATGACCCACAATCAATGACCCACAATCAATGACCCACAATCAATGACCCACAATCAATGACCCACATTCAATGACCCACAATCAATGACCCACAATCAATGACCCACAATCAATGACCCACAATCAATGACCCACATTCAATGACTCACAATCAATGACCCACAATCAATGACCCACAATCAATGACCCGCACGTGAGTGACGCACAATCAATGACTCACAATCAATGAACCACAATCAATGACCCACAATCAATGACCCGCACGTGAGTGACCCACAAAAAATGACTCACAATCACTCACCCACAATCATTGACCCACAATCAATGACCCACAATCAATGACCCACATTCAATGACTCACAATCAATGACCCACAATCAATGACCCACAATCAATGACCCACAATCAAAGACCCGCACGTGAGTGACCCACAATCAATGACACACAATAAATGACCCACAATCAATGACTCACAATCAATGACCCACAATCAATGACCCACAATCAATGACCCACAATAAATGACCCACAATCAATGACCCACAATCAAAGACCCGCACGTGAGTGACCCACAATCAATGACTCACAATCAATGACCCACAATCAATGACCCACAATCAATGACCCACAATCAATGACCCACAATCAATGACCCACATTCAATGACTCACAATCAATGACCCACAATCAATGACCCACAATCAATGACCCACAATCAATGACTCACAATCAATGACCCACAATCAATGACCCACAATCAATGACCCACAATCAATGACCCACAATCAATGACCCACAATCAATGACCCACAATCAAAGACCCGCACGTGAGTGACCCACAATCAATGACTCACAATCAATGACCCACAATCAATGACCCACAATCAATGACCCACAATCAATGACCCACAATCAATGACCCACAATCAATGACCCACAATCAATGACCCACATTTAATGACCCACATTTAATGACTCACAATCAATGACCCACAATCAATGACCCACAATCAATGACCCACAATCAATGACCCACAATCAATGACCCACAATCAATGACCCACAATCAATGACCCACAATCAATGACCCACATTCAATGACTCACAATCAATGACCCACAATCAATGACCCACAATCAATGACTCACAATCAATGACCCACAATCAATGACCCACAATCAATGACCCACAATCAATGACCCACAATCAATGACCCACAATCAATGACCCACAATCAATGACCACCATCAATGACCCACAATCAATGACCCTCAACTATATAATCAATAGGTATATAATCAATTGGTATATGACCTACCTTAGCAATAGGTATTTAATAGGTATTTTTATGGGCTACAGGTATATAACCCACATGTATAAGACCTATAGGTATACTACCCACTTGTATATGACCTACATGTATATGGGCTATAGGCATATGACCCACATGTATAAGACGTATAGGTATATGTCGTACATGTATATTACCAATAGATATACGACGTACATGTATAAGACCTATAGATATATGACCCACATGTATAAGACCTATAGGTGTATGCAGTGGCGTAGGCAGGGGGGGTTAGGGGGGGTCATAACCCCCCCCCCCCCCCATAGACCCCTCGTTATATATATAAAAAGTATGAGGGGGGGTGCAAATCGAAAGTTTGAGGGGGGGGGGTGCAAATCGAAAGTTTGAGGGGGGGGGGGTCCAAATCGAAAGTTTGTCCCCGGGTAAAAATTGGAACCCCCCCCTTGAGACGATCCTGGCTACGCCACTGGGTGTATGACCCACATGTATATGGCTGGCCAAAAGGAATATGACCCACAAATGTGTGACCCACGAGCTCATAGAAGTATGTTTAAACCACACATTTGTGTTTAATCTTAAATTAGTGTTTGATCCATATATATAAATATATATATAAATATATATATATATATATATATATATATATATATATATATATATATATATATATATATATATATATATATATATATATTTAATCCACAAGTTGCTTTTCATCCACATAAGTATGCTTATGTTTTTGTCCCGCAAGTAATTTTGGATCAAACGTGTGTCAGACCCACACAGGTGTGTAGACCACAGGTGTGTAGACCACAGGTGTGTAGACCACATGTGTGTAGACCACAGGTGTGTAGACCACAGGTGTGTAGACCACAAGTGTGTAGACCACAAGTGTATAGAACACATGTGTGTAGACCACATGTGTGTAGACCACAAGTGTGTAGACCACAAGTGTATAGAACACATGTGTGTAGACCACATGTGTGTAGACCACAGGTGTGTAGAACACAAGTGTGTAGACCACAGGTGTGTAGACCACAGGTGTGTAGACCACAGGTGTGTGAACAACAGATGTGTCGACCACAGGTGTGTAAACAACAGGTGTGTAGACAATAGGTGAGTAAACAACATGTGTGTAGACCACAGGTGTGTAGACCACAGAAACATAAACAACAGATGTGTAGACTACTAGTGTGTAAATTACTATGTAAACCCGCATATGTATGACTTAAAGGTGCAAGAACCACCACTACTTCACAACAGAGCCTACAACTTCATGTGTGAAATTATTCCGGTACAACCTGTACACATCATCGATGTACACATCTACCTGAGATAGATAACAAAACAGTAACTCTAGTTTATTTTTCTCCATGGTGTTGTGGGGGGGGGGGGGGCAAAAAGCGTTTACCAAAAAGAAAAATGTTTTCGTATTTTGACAATTGTGTTAAATGGTTAAGTTTTGGGTCAATACGTAGATTACATTTAATACAAAAACAAACAAAACCAATGTTGGTATAGCCTTGAAGCGCTATTGAGTACAGCTCACTGAACTAAAGGGGGGAGGGGAATGAGTGAAAATGATTTTGAGTATTTAGGCTGCCCTATATTCCTTCGCTTTCACCATTCCTCCCCTCCCCCCCCCCCCCACCCACACACACACACAGACATACACACACTTAAACACGTTGTAAATATAACCCTTTTATTTGAACTAAATACATGCACAAATAAGCAAGCTTGCTACGGACATTTAAATTAACGCAAAAAAAAGAATAATTTTTTCCTATTTTTTGAGCCCCTCAAGTCAACGACCTGTACTAGAGACTTTTGACCTCACCCCCCCCCCCCTCACCCCCCCCCCTCACCCCCCTTCCCCTCACTTCGTTTTAGACAGCGATTTCACTCTCTCGCACCTGCGGACCTATCCTGTAACCCCCCCTTCAACAACCCTCGTTAGGGCATCGCAAGTTTTCGCTCATAGCACACAAGATGCGTTTGCTAAACATCTTCGATAGTTATCACAATGCAAATCGACCTCAAGAAAAAAAAAACATTAAAAAAGAAATTTCAACATCTTTTAATATAAAATTAATTAATCTTGCCTGAAAACAGAAAACCTAATTAATCATGGTGGCGAATTATAGCAGAATTAATTGGACGAATTGCGGGTTTTAGGCTTCGGTTTTAATTGACACAAGCTACGTGTAATCGATTATGCAATTTTAACAAAAGCCACCTGACGTCAATGGCTTTAAAATAGTCGAGAAGACTCGGGGACACCGCTAGATATACACTTGGTATCGATCCAGATATACACTTAGTATCGATCGAGCCATGCTCTTGGAGAAAATGATACCAGGGTGTGCAATTAAGATTTTAAATACAGAATCGATACCGGATATAAATAGATACTTGTGTAAACGAAAAAATAAAATTGGATGGCACTTTTGCGTTAGCAGTAACGGAATGGTTTAATTTGTAATAAGGGTTGGGTTTAGAGATAGGGATTGCGCTTAGTTAAGGTTATCAATATAAATTAAAGGGTGAAAGGAGTACGGATAACAAAGTAATAAGAGAAAGGTTATAGAATTATTATGTACGCTTTATATCAGACAAGTAAAGAGTAGTCCAGTAATTACATTATGCATGAAAAAGGGACGGGGTTTAGGGGTTGGGCTCTCACACTAACAATATACGATCTGGGGAGAGATGTTATTTGTGGGGGTGGGGCTATGAAATGTGGAGGATACATTTTATATTTTAAAAATTAACATTGATGTGGATTGACTTGAGAACTATTGCTTTATTATGGCGAAAAAAATGGAGCTGGTGGTGCTTCGTTACGTTATTACAAGGTGGGGGTGGGGAAGGGGGGTGGTTATGGCAATTTTGTGGCGACCTGTAACGATGTAGGTGGTGATGGTATTTTTGTGGCGACGTGTAACGATGATGGTGGTGATGGTATTTTTGTGGCGACGTGTAACGATGATGGTGGTGATGGTGGGGGGGGGGGGTGATGGTATTTTTGTGATGACGTGTAACGATGATGGTGGTGATGGTATTTTTGTGATGACGTGTAACGATGATGGTGGTGATGGTATTTTTGTGATGACGTGTAACGATGATGGTGGTGATGGTATTTTTGTGATGACGTGTAACGATGATGGTAGTGATGGTATTTTTGTGATGACGTGTAACGATGATGGTGGTGATGGTATTTTTGTGATGACGTGTAACGATGATGGTGGTGATGGTATCGATCGGTCTAAAAATTGTTTGACGTCATTTTTGGGAAATGATTTCCGGTAAGGGACCTAACTCACTTGAACTCAGCATCTGACCAGTATCTGAACAGTATCTGGTCAGTATCTGAACAGTATCTGAACAGTATCTCAAGAAGATCTGAAGAAGATGTGAACAGTATCTGAACAGTCTGAACAGAATCTGACCAGTATCTGAACAGAATCTGACCAGTATCTGAACAGAATCTGACCAGTATCTGACCAGAATCTGAACAGTATCGGAACAGATAGTTCTAAACCACGAATACCGACTAACTTTAGCTCTAACGCTAACACGCTCATAAACCTCTCGCGCATACATAATCTGTTTCATAATTATCCCTAATTACTCTACTAATTGCGTGCACAATCATAAGCAAAGGGCGTTAGTTCCTCGCTTCAGCTTTTGACATTTCAGTCTTCTGTTACCCCAAAACCGCCTAAATTACCTCGGCTAATTAATGAGAATCAGAACTAGGTCGATAATTAGAAGACAATTACCGTTATCTTTGGAAAAGCATAACCTACATCTGAAGTCGCATGTCACGATGCATGTGCTGCTAATTGGCATAATTTTATAATTAATTACTGCATGATATTCACTTGTTTTTTTTTTAGTTTTTATATTAATCTGATTAATCTTATATGAGCACGAATTGACAAAAGAAAATTTATAGTAGCTATCTTTTTGGTGTTTAGAAATTCTTAATCTGCAATAACTAGAATCGTAATTATTTTTTTTTGTCATCACAAAACTGAATTAATCCGGATTAGATTGGGAAAAAAAGAAACAGTAATAATACAAACCATTTTCATGCAATAATCCATCAGCCATTGTATCCTATCATGAAATAAATTAATAAACACTGAAAAAAGTCGATGGAAAAATTAAACGAAAAAATGTAAACATATTCCAAATTTGGTAAGTTGTGTTGTTAGTCTCTAAACCCGATGTTTAAAAAAAACAATGCTCGGCTGTAGCTTCAAGGAGCGGTGTTGAAATGTTGAGTTCAGTTCACAGGACTGTTCCTGGGGAGTATGGAGGGGAGGGGAGGAGGGAGGGAGGACCCACACACATACTCACTCCAATAATGCACACAAGGCCCGGGGATCGATCGTAGCGCGTGACACACGCGGGCTGGGCGCACGGGCTGTGTCCCACAAGGTCTATGCTTGTGAGCTTGTACGTATCCAGCCGCCGCCCCCTCCCGACTTCCTGGTCATTTTTTTTTAAAGGGAGAATATCTCGAAGTTTGATTGAGGAAAGAGTTGTGACCCCTCTCGTCCTACTCCCCCCCCCCCCCTATTGGAGTCGGATAAATGATGACCAAGTTTCGAAAATTTCGGGAATTTCAGTGTGGGGTTCGAAGCTGACTTGACCAGATCAAACGACACATCCGGGTTGAACCCTAATAGGGTTCAGGCAGTAGTAACCTAATTAGGGTTTCCTGGTTAGGTTCAGGGTTTTGCTAAAAGCTGTTGTTATGGTAAGGGATAGATTGGTTTTTCCGATCAACATTGCTCCAAATATCGAATCGAGTAAATCTTGTCTTTTAAAATTAACCGACTTGAATATTTCCTGAAATATTTTTTAAAGCAAATAAAATATTGGAAATAAATTTTATTACAACATTCTTTGCCCCTTTTTTCTCGTTTTATTTTAGTTTTCAAACATTAAAAAAAACTAATATCAAACGACAGCTACATTACTATCACATTTTCAATCTAATTAAATATTAAACGAATCGTTAAAGTATTAATTTAAATGTTACAATCTAGGGCAAGGGTCTCCAAACTTTTCTGTCCGAGGGCCGCATTAACTATCAAATTTCATTTCGGGGGCCAGTTTTTCCAGGCATATCGTGATTTTTCTGAGCAAAGTTCCTTAGCCATCACCAACAAACATTTTTTCCGTAGCCAAAAATATCTCCGCGGGCCAGACGAGAGGACCTCGCGGGCCGCATTCGGCCCGCGGGCCGTAGTTTGGAGACCCCTGAATCTAGGGGAAAGTAGGACAGCCTAGGAAATCCTGGAAAAGATCAGCAGAAAAGGAGGCAAGGACTGCCGGTTTTACGTGGGCGCGAATTGAGAGAGCTGCTCAAAACTGAGTCCGGTGGAGAGGTGTGACTGCAGCCCTTTGCTCCCCAGGGGCCATAAAGGAGTAAAGAGAAAGGGAAATAAGTAGGTGGTAGCCATTAGTCGGGTGAGATTTTGTTCACACATATTGTTTACAAGGGTTTAGGTCTGAATTGGACTCTAGCTAAGAGCGTATAGGATGAAAATAGAAACTTAAGAGTCATTACGTTTAGGGGTGGGTGTTTATGTTGGCCTTGAGGGACTATCTGCTACTAATTATAATCAAGTTCCAGTAACATTATATTCTAATTTTACAATTCATAAATGTTTCAAAGTAGAAAATGAATATAAAAGAATTTACGATAACGTATTTGAAACTCGCTAAAAATAAATAAAAATAGAGATATATGAAAAATGTCACGATAAACGGGATTCTATATAATATTTGAATCTATTTTCCTATGATTATTTATGAAGCTTTTATACGTTTTATTCGAGAGCAAAAAATGAAAATATTCCTGCCCAATTATAACCATAAGCTCAAACTAAAGCTGAAAAAACATCGAACCAATATGTAGATCAGCAAGCCAAAGCCGGAAAAGAACCAGCTACGACCGGCTACAACTGTAAGCACGTGTAAAGTCAATCCCAAAAAGCACACTAGGACGTGGCCCACGAGAAACGAGAATCACACGCGAACAGACGAGAGCACCCAGTTCCGAGGGCAGCCTAATCACCCATTGGCCAGGCGCCAAAAGGATCTGCCTGGATTGCCCTGTGTGTTTTCGCCCGTCGGCCCGAGAGATCTTTAGCTTAGCGTGAAACATGGCTACAATCCACAAGGGATATGGAAAAGAAGCCCACCTAGAAAGACCTGGAGACGTGACCTGGAAGAAGACACCAAGAAGATTGGATACACCTGGGGACAGTTGGAGAGACTAGCCCAGGACAGAGACGTCTGGAAATCTCTTGTCAGCGGCCTATGTCCTAGGAGGGGCGACAGGCTAATCTAACTTAATCTAAGCATGGTTAAATCAGTTAGTTTGGTGGTAGGACATTGGCTATCTTTCATACTTTCACATTCGATATTGTACTCAACCGAAGTTTCTATAATTAATAAATGCGCATACAAATCACCAGAAAAACATAATTACTCTTCCATTCATAAACTTATCAGGATATAAATAAGTACACACACAAATAAACTAAAATTTACACATGTTTTGTCATAATTTCGGGTTCTAGAAAATGATATTGTTTAAAAAAACTGCTTGAAAAGTCTCCATCTCTACAATTTAAAAACCTGTCCTCATTTGAGAGGCCCCGTGTCTCCATTTGGAAGCCCCTCAGTTCAGAAGCGTAGCGACCCTTCTCGGCGCCCGGGGACAAACTTTCAATTTGGCGCCCCCACCCCCGTGGACAAACTTTTATCTTGGCGCCCCCTCCCGGGAACAAACTTTCAATTTGGCGCCAGACCCCATATATTTTTTAAATATTTATAATGCAAAACTGCAGCTAAAATGAGCTTTTAGATTTTTTTCCAACCCATTTTGGCGCCCCCTAGAGTCGGCGCACGGGGTCATATGTACCCCACCCCGCCCTCCCCCTCGCTACGCCTCTGTCTTAGTTTTTCCCAATTATAAATTGTGTCCTCGTTTTGAGATAACATCTAACATTAAGGCCTTGAAACAAGTACCATACCAATATTCTTTCGTCTATAGTTCGAGTGTAGTACTTTACGTGTCACATATGTGTGTAGTATCGTATGTGAATGTTGGTTGGTGTACATGTCTTGTGTAAACTCTGGTTACGTACACATATGTTGTATCTTAAAATGTACACATGTCCAGAAGCGTAGCGACCCTTCCCGGCGCCCGGCGACAAACTTTCGATTTGCACCCCCTCCCCTCGAACTTTTCATTAGCACCCCCTCCCCTCAAACTTTCAATTTGGCGCCCCCCCTAAGGTCGGCGCCCGGGGACATATGTCCCCCCCCCCGCCCCCCTCGCTACGCCTTTGCACATGTCTTGTGTAAACTCTGGTTATGTACACATCTGATGTATCTTAACATGTACACATGTC
This sequence comes from Physella acuta, assembly GCF_028476545.2. Classification (NCBI taxonomy): domain Eukaryota; kingdom Metazoa; phylum Mollusca; class Gastropoda; family Physidae; genus Physella; species Physella acuta. The sequence continues at coordinate 49,333 of NW_026733153.1, forward strand.
TTGTGTAAACTCTGTTTATGTACATATGTACACACTTGATGTATCTTAACATGTACACATGTTTTGTGTAAACTGTCGTTACGTACACATCTGGTGTACCTTAGCCTATATCATCCCGGTGTGTACATCTCACTCCCCTCGTACACCAGCGTACGAGTACACCATTTACCGTGCACACACACAGCAGTTGGTTAAAGAACGTGAGCGACCGTCACGCATGAACGATTTCCCCCGCCCCAGGTGTGTCAATCTGCGGGCGTGTCAACTCGCGGTGTAAATAAGTTTTACATAACCTTGACGGCCGGTGATGACGTACTAGCATGACGTCATTTATTTGGCTTGGAGTCATTGAAGCGTGAAGAGAAACTAACTCAGTCATTTTGTAGAACTCGTACTCCCATAAAAAAAAAGAAAATTCCATTTTAAAAACTTTATGTCGACACAAAGTGAAAAACAAAGTATTGACAATTTTAAAAAAAAATGAGTCACTTGTTTATTCAACCGTACCCAGAGTTAAATTATTCAGTCCTTTCAACATACCACTATGGGACTGCGTGGCCTAAGCGGTAGAACGCTAGGCTGCCAACCCGACGGTCGCGAATTTAAATCCAGGTTCAAGAAAGTCGCTTAGTCCTCCCAGCTCTGAGGTGTACCTAACTCACGTTTAGGAAAATAAAGGCGGGTAAGCATTATGCTAACTACACTATCCCAAGGTTATTGCAACAGATAAGCTCTACTTCATCTGCCCCAATGTGTCTTGGGTACGAACAGGAAAAGATGATGCACTTAAAAAGTATAAAACAGTACAAATGTTTGATTAGGTCAGGTACGTTTATTTCACCCGTACCCTACACCCCCACACCCCTCCCCCGAAACTGAAACTCTGACAAATAACTCAGTTCACAACATGTTCATTAGCTGTGTAATCTACAGATAACTCAGTTCACAACATGTTCAATTAGACCTAGTTCAATCAACATGTTTGATGAACATGTGCCAGTAAAGGTGCTTACAGAAAATGAACAATTAGACCTAGTTCCATCAACATGTTTGATGAACATGTGCCAGTAAAAGGTGCTCACAGAAAATGAACAATTAGACCTAGTTCCATCAACATGTTTGATGAACATGTGCCACTGTATGAAAAGTTACAGAAAACGAACCAACTCTTCTTGCCTCAATAACCTTGGCCTACCAGGCGATAGTATGGTCAGCACTAGGCACAGCCGCCTTTGTTTAGCTAACTTGAGTCAGGTACCCATCAGAGCTGGGTTGACTCAGGGACCTGATACAGACTTGAGCCATAATGTAATTTCCTAGCCTAGCCCACAAACCACACCCTGTATTGTACAGGTGAAGCAGAGTTTATTTCTCTGCTGAACTTTATTTTAAAATGACATCTTCCCTCCCCTTTAACTTTCCTTGACGATCGGAATCAATCATGGAAGCCATGAGCGACCATCACGCAGTCTAAAACGCAACCACTGGCGTTCCATCCGCAGCCTCACCCCCCCCCCTCCGTCCGTCTCCCCCTCACACATACACACCCTTCGACCAATTCATCCGAGCTTGCGAAACTCCCCCGGGGGACAGGGGGTCATGTCGTGACCCTCACACCCGCCCGTCCATCGCCACACCAGCTGATCAACAGCTTCCATCGTGTCGTCGCCTTGTCCGTCCCCCGTCCCCACCAACCCCACCCCCACCCCACCAACCCATCCCCGAAAAAGTCGCCTCAATAATTGATAAGGTCGGCTGCTCTTACAGAGGGATCGATGTCAGTCCACATCCAAACATCATCTGGCTTCATCACGTGACTGGTGTCAGTCCACATCCCAACATCATCTGGCTTGATCACGTGACTGATATCAGTCCACATCATCTGGCTTCATCACGTGACTGATGTCAGCCCACATCCCAACATCATCTGGCTTGATCACGTGACTGATATCAATTCACATCCCAACATCATCTGGCTTCAGCCTGGGTTGGTGTTTTGACCATTGTGAGTCAAACATTGATAGAAATCCTCCACTGAAGCCTTACATACCCTCACAGTTAGACTTTAATTAAAGCTAGATCTAACCTCTCAGAGTAGATTGGAATCAAAGAGTACAACGCGCGAATATTAAAGTGATATATATATATATGATGTGGTGTGGTGTGATGTGGTGTGATGTGGTGTCGTGTAGTGTTGTGTAGTTTGATGTGATGTGGTGTGATGTGATGTGATGTGTGGTGTGGTGTGGTGTGATGTGGTATGATGTGGTGTGATGTGGTGAGGTGTTGTGTGGTGTAATGTGGTGTATTGTGGTGTGATGTGGTGTGACGTGGTGTGATGTGGTGTTGTGTGGTAAAATGTGGTGTAGTGTGATGAGGTGTTATGTGGTGTGGTGTGATGTGATGTGATGTGGTGTGATGAGGTGTGGTGTGTTGTGTGTTGTGTGGTGTGGTATGATGTGTGGTGTGTTGTGTGGTATGTGTTGTGTGGTATGTGTTGTGTGGTGTGGTGTGATGTGATGTGGTGTGATGTGATGTGATGTGGTGTAGTGTGATGTGGTGTGGTATGGTGTGGTGTGTGTGTGTGTGATGTGGTGTATTGACAATACCTGAAACAAAACACCTCTGCCTACACCCAATTAAAAACTAATTGAGCGAAGGCCTGGAACAGCTACACGTTCTTTCTATTTGAACAATTTCTCCTTGAATACACCAAATGTACGCGTGTGTTTGTACTGGGAGTATGTTGTTTTATCATCAGTGGCGTGGGGTGGGATTTTCAACTGAGGGGACTACTAGGTTTTCAGCATCCGTTTTATTATTTTATCCTTAAAGTAATAAAACATGTGACCTAAACAGATGACCTAACTCAGATGACCTAACACAGATGACCTAACACAGATGACCTAATATAGATGACTTAATACAGATGATCTAACACAGATGACCTATTACAAGTGACATACAACTGATGATCTAACACAGATGACCTAACGCAGATGACCTATTACAAGTGACATACAACTGATGATCTAACACAGATGACCTAGCACAAGTGACCTAACACAGATGACTTACACAAATTAACTAACACATGACATATCACAGATGACCTATTACAGATGACCTATTACAAGTGACATACTACAGATGACCTATTACATTTAACATACAATTGATTACCTATCATAGATGACCGATTACAAGTGACATACCACAGATGACCTAACATATATGACCTAATGCATACGACGACGCAGATTTCCTCATATATATGACCTCACGCAGATGACCTAACACATATGAACTCAAAACGCCTTCCTCTCTCACACCAATATCGACACCGTTTTAAACCTTTTCTTCCCTCCACCGAGTGTGTCACCTCCTCCCCTCCCCCCACCAACATTATCACCTCTCGCCATCTCACCTCCCGAAGCACTACTCAATCTATCACCCCGCCCTCTCCCCCTTCCCTCCTTGTCCTTTCCGTTTCCATCTCAATCTAAATCAAGTCTTGATCCGACTAAATTGAACATAAGTATCGGCAGACTCCGGACTTTTAGCCGGACGACTCCAGACTCTCAACCGGCAGACTCCGGACTCTTAGCCGGAAGATTCCAGACTCCCAACCGGCAGACTCCGGACTTTTAGCCGGAAGACTTCGGACTTTCAACCGGCAGACTCCAGACTCTCAACCGGCAGACTCCACTCTCAACCGGTAGACTCCAGACTCTCAACCGGCAGACTCCAGACTCTCAACCGGCAGACTCCAGACTTTCAACCGCAGACTCCTAACTCTTAGCCGGAAGACTCCGGACTTTCAACCGGCACACTCCAGACTCTTAACCGGCAGACTCCGGACTCTTAGCCGGCAGACTCCGGACTCTCAACCGGCAGACTCCAGACTCTCACCCGGCAGACTCCAGACTCTCAACCGCAGACTCCTAACTCTTAGCCGGAAGACTCCGGACTTTCAACCGGCACACTCCAGACTCTTAACCGGCAGACTCCGGACTCTCAACCGGCAGACTCCGGACTCTTAGCCGGCAGACTCCGGACTTTCAACCGGCACACTTCAGACTCTTAACCGGCAGACTCCGGACTCTCAACCGGCAGACTCCGGACTCTCAACCGGCAGACTCCGGACTCTTAGCCGGCAGACTCCGGACTCTCAACCGGCAGACTCCGGACTCTCAACCGGCAGACTCCGGACTCTCAACCGGCAGACTCCGGACTCTTAGCCGGCAGACTCCGGACTCTCAACCGGCAGACTCCAGACTCTCAACCGGCAGACTCCGGGCTCTTAACCGTGTTGTCATCTACCGGACCCATGACCCCTGGGGTAATCGCCCGGGCATCTCTAACATGACATCGCAAGCATGACATTTCAACATGACATCACTGACATGACATTTAAACATGACATCACTAACATGACATTTTCAAATGACATCTCTTCTATCCCCATACATCCCTTTATCTTTAACCAGCAAAGAAATATAAAACCATTCACTCACACGTTTCACCAACCATCAAACCCGACGTTCATCTATTGATTTTATTTTTTCATAGTTTCAATTCGCCCAGATTTGGCCTCCCGCTAGAGCTAGGCCTGTTGGCCGGAAGCTTTTGTTAGCTCTGTCAGAAAATGTACAGGCGCTCAGCTAGACAATTGGGGATACACATAGAGAAAAATGGTGGACATGGGTTCTGACTTGAGACAAATATCTGACAGATATAGGACAGACTCCGGAAGGGCGTCTGATAGGCATTAGACAGTCATTCAACAAACATCGGACAAACATTTAAAAACATGATTAAAATGCATAAAAACGTTTTAATAACAAGCTTTTATAAAAATTTGATGTCAGATTGTACTGTCTTTATGTCTTGACCCACGTGCCAACTTTGAACGAATCTGTCAGTTAGAAGTGCCCGAAATTTCGCTCGCTCGTTTCGATCTATGACGGCAGACAGACTGATGACCGACAGACAGAGGAAGCAAGTTAAAAAAGCTTGTAAATATTTGTGTGTGCAAAATGCAGCTATTATAGATGCAAATTGCAAGTTTAAATTTGCGCGTTTATGTGTTTATGTCTCTGTGTGTTGGTTTACTTATTTGTGTGTGTATGTTTGCTAGTGAATGCTAAACCAAGCCCTATACGTTATACGTAGCGGTGGAGTAGGGTGAAGTAGAGTCCATCTATCACCACTGTGATCACGTGATTGTCAAGTAGATTGACATACTCCAGTAAAATAGTCCTTCCCAGGTCAAGTAGAGTGATACACCAAATCATAGCAGGGATTTGAACCAAAGACGTTAGAGTCTTTAAGGTCTTTACCCTTTCCTAAACAGCAGCCAGTTTGGACGGTAGATCAAAACCAAGGGATACTGTATCTAGTTCCAGAGATTCTAAGTTCGATCAACACGCATTGACTTAGCATTGTTTTTTCTTCGTTCTTAATAGTGATGTTGAAATGGATTTCCTCCAATACAATTAAGAATACGTTCAACTTGTTATGCGCCGTAGATGCTGTTGAATTTTATTTCAGCCCCCTTTTCTTTTTGGAATTGCCTTTGTCCATTCAAGAACAAACTACAAGTTGTTTGATTTGGGAGTTGTTTCTCCTAGAAGAGTTGTTGTCCCCAGTTATCGAGCCTCATCTGCCCGGAGTTTCGAGATAAGGACTAAGGTGTGGCTTAGCTTTAGAGCGCTAGACTGCAATCCCAACAATCTCGAGTTCGAATCCGTGTTCGATTCTAGTTTAACTCAGTACAATGTCCCTGAGTCCACCCAGCTCTAATGGCTGGGCATAGTGCTGACCCCACTATATCTCAATTTGCCAGGATCTCTGAAGCAGATGAACTCTATTTCATCTGCTCGATGTATCTTGGGCACGAATGGGAATAGATGATGAAGACCCATGAACTTTACCAACTAGACCAAGCCGACCCAATCTAACCCCCAATATTGACAGTATCCATATCGCAATTCCTAACCCTGATCTTAACGTTATACCCTAACCTATCCTTACACCTAGCTTTGAGCCTAACCTTTACCCTAACCGTAGCACTGATCTTAGCCAACTCTAACCTTAACCTCACCACGATCCTTAACTTACGACGATACCGGCAAAAAATTATTAATTCCTGTCGGCGTTTTTTTATATCAAGTTCCCGGGTTAAAACAAATCGTGTACTCTACTTCACCTAGCCTTCCACCTCTTCGTACTCTACCCTTCTCCTTCTAAGAATAAAAAACCCCGCTGAATGCCATAAAGCAAGCATTAGACGCTGGCAGGTGTTTCAATATACCCCCCCCCCTCCTGTCGCCATTCTCGCACACACTCAAGCAGACGACGAACGTGGTATCGAATTGTCATTTGACTCGCGCACGTGGCGATCCCGCGCAGGAGGGTACTCACGGAACGGGCGGATAACTCTTGACGAGTTACGGTTATTGTTTTTTAAAATACATCTCTCTCGCTCGCCGGGGATGTTAAGAACAGGTCATAGAGAGCGAACATCTCTCTCTCTATCTCTCTCAATTGCTCTCTCTCTCTCTCTCAATTGCTCTCTTTCTTGATTGTTCTCAAATTTTTCGATTTCTGTTTTTTTAAAAGTATTTTTTTCACGTCTATTATAAAAGTATCAGAAAAGTACTGCAGTGGTAACTTTGAAGTATACATGTTTTAAGTTTCGAACGATTCGTTTTACGAACGCTTCGTGTTACGAACTACCCCTTTTAGGTAATTAATGAAGGCACAAACATTTCTAGTTTTTTTGCGATTCGATGCGTTTGTGTTTGTTGTGTTTTGTGTTGGTAATTAATGTATGCACAGCCTTCTTTTAAGGAGTAGAGCGTCCCGATCACGAACATCCAAAGTACGAACACATAGTTTACTAAAAATTGGGCTATAATCTGATTTTTCTAACATATGGTTGTTAAACATCTTGGAATTTTAAGAAATAAATTACGTATTCAAAAAAAAAAAATTAGACCATTTTCTGTTGACATCAAAATCTGCATATCCAACCCAAACTACTGCAATCTTCTTGATTTTTTAAAATTAAACTGTAGTCAGCCATCAGATCGTAGGTCATCGCGTGCGCTAATACGTCACTGAGTTTACCCAGCTCTGGTGGGTACCCGGCGGCTAAGCCTTATGGCTGACAACACAATCCAATCATATGCCGAGTAAAGAGAAACAGACCGTTTTATATGCTATGTGCTGTCACGTCTAATAGAAGTTTATTTTTGTTTCACATATCACGTAGTTAGCCCACGACTCATATGTTTAACAATACACATATCATCTTGTTTTTAATTGGATAATATGGTTGATGAATCATTCATTCAGAGCCCATTCAGCTCTAATGAGTACCTGGCATGTTGAAAAAAATATATAAACTGTCCAACATTAACCTAAATTTGATAGACGTAGTTTCAGAAACAGATACACTCTACTTCACCTACCCCGGGTCAGCCCTTGAAACACAACCACGTATTAAATCCCCACTACACGACAAGGGATACGCTTGCATTGTTCGCGTGTTTTCCTACTCGAGGGGAATTAAGCTGACAGTCTGTTTCCCTTCCCCCCCCCCCTGCCCCTAGCTCGCCCTAATCAAAAATCAATCAAACAAATCGATACATGATCACACTTGGTTATAAGCTTGATTTCGTTGGCGTCGTACGTTACACGTCTGATCTCCGTGAACCTAATGAACCTAATATACTGTCGTCTGCTGAAGATGCGACTTTTGTGCTGCGAGAGGCAGAGGCCGTGGGGGTGGGGGAGGGGTGGGGCGGAAGTGTAGTAGACTGTAACTTGCATTATGTAATTACTTTTCTAGAAAGTCCATAAATGCGTCCAAAAAAAATTTAAATTAAAAAATGAAAATATGAATAAAAATACGTTAATATTTCTAGTAATCGGTTTTCGTAAAGTGCATTTATGTATGAATCGATACCTTTGGGAATTTTGATACTCGTAGTTTGAATACCATTTAATTAGACGTTTAGATTCCGACGTAGTTTAGAAATTCGATACCCATATAATGTGAATCTCTATAACCTTAAACTGGTAATGTTGATATTCTCATAATTGTGAATATCGATAAGATCATTTTGTAAAAATCAGTATCAATATAAACCAAAATAGGAATCTCGATACCAACAAAGCTCGTGAGATCGTTACTACCACGATTGGACATATCGATACCAGCATTTTATAAAATTGATACCCACAATACAGACAATCAGCCGACAACTGACTAATCTAAACTTTCAGAGTAATGAGTTTAATTACCACAAAAGTTGAGAGTTCCTATGTCATTAGAGTTGGGTACCAATTAAACCACAATTAAGAGGGTGTCATAATCAAGAGGTATTTAATTAAACCTTAATTAAGAGGGTTTCAATTAAACCATAATTAAGAGTTGAAAATTTCAATACCAACACAAATTTATGATACTCAGTTTAGTATCGATACCAAATACCACCACAGATCAGGGTTTCGATTACCGTTTCCTTTGAGTTTTGATAGACCCGTACATTTGGAAATCACGATGGCCATAGAAACAAACATACCAAATATTTGGTAGTATCGATACCGAAGATATTATATACATCGATACCTATACTTTTTTTTTTAGATATACCGGTTGAATAGAAGTTTCATCGGTCATGCATAAATATCTGACTTAATTTAAAAAAAATATTTCAACCCTAATTTTACGTCTCTGAATTTGATCAAACTGTTTCAATGCTACGTTTCTAACTCACTAAAAACGTTTTAGATGATTAACCCAAATCTTAAGAAATAAATATATACACATGGCCAGAAAAAAAAAGAAAAAAATGCAAGCAGAAATTTTTTGCCAAATATTTTATTCTAAAACTGGATCACTCGGACACTTAGTATTTTTTATTCTCCTCTGTTTTACAGGCCAGTAATGGCGAGAGAGAGAAGCCACGTACGATACGGCAACATTAGGAAGGTAATGCGGTCCAGTCTAGTTGGATCTTACTTTGGTCATGGCATGCATTCAAATTGTTCATAACGGAATCGTTTTCCATATACGTTGGCTGGACGGGCATTGGGGTAAGGGGGAGGGGGGATTTGGAGTTGGAGGGTGGGGTGGGGATAAGGAGGATTGGAGCAGGGATTGTGTGTGGGAGTTAAGAATAGGGATTGGATGTGGAAAAAGGGATTGAATATGGGAGAAGGGATTGGTTGAGGAAGAAGGGATTGAATATGGGTTGAGGGATTGGTTGCGAAAGAAGGGATTGAATATGGGTGGAGGGATTGGTTGTGGAAGAAGGGATTGAATATGGGTGGAAGGATTGGTTGTGGAAGAAGGGATTGAATATGGGAGAAGGGATTGGTTGTGGAAGAAGGGATTGAATATGGGTGGAGGGATGGGTTGTGAAAGAAGGGATTGAATATGGGTGGAGGGATTGGTTGTGGAAGAAGGGATTGAATATGGGAGAAGGGATTGGTTGTGGAAGACTGGATTGAATATGGGTTGTTGAAGAAAACATTGAAAATGGGAGAGGGAATTGGTTGTGGGACAAATGATTGAATATGGGACTAGAGATTTCACGTGGAATAAAGGATTGAATAATAGAGAAGGGATTAGTTTGGAATAAAGGATTGAATAATAGAGAAGGTATTAGTTTGGAATAAAGGATTGAATAAGAGAGAAGGAATTGATTGTGGAAGAACTGATTGAATATGGGTGGAGGGGTTGGTTGTGGAAAAAAGGATTTGCTAAGGGAGAGATAATTTGATGTGGAAGAAATGATAAAATATGGGAGAAGTAAATTGATGTGGAACAAGGAATGAATATGAGAGAAGGGATTGGACGTGGGGTAAAATGAGGGATTAAATGTGGGAATACAGAGAATGGGTAGGATTTGGAAAATGTGAGCAGCGATAGAGAATCAAAGCACGTTATGTAGCCCCCATATTTGGGCAACACCGCGCCATATTTGGGTATCCTCCACCCCACCCCCTTCCTCCAGCCCCACCCCCTTCCTCCAGCCCTACCCCCACACACTCCCCCGCCAGCTCCACTAAAACTCCCCATCAGAGGGGAGTCATAACACGTGATCAATACCCGGACTTCGCCAGACCTCCCCCCCCCCTCTAGTCTTACGCAACGTGCCAGTATTAACGCAGAACAAAGTCTGGAGAGATGGCCATGATTCCTAGACACAGTTCCAGTAATCGTTACCATATTGTGATTACACCCCAGGCTGGTTAGAGGCTAGTCATATCCCCCACCCACAGCCATGTTGTGTCATTTCCTCTAGCTTCCAACAACGCATATTTTATTCCCTAAAAAACCACATCTTTTCTAAGTCGCAAACTGTTAATTATATCCCTAAAGGTAAATCCTAAACAAATCACTAAAACTACATCTTTCAGAAAAACATGCAGTTCTGGAATTCTTTTTAGACGGTCGGCGTGGTCAGGTTGGTAAAGCTTTTGTTGTTAAAACGAAAAGTCCCGAGTTCGAATCCCGGGCAGACGATGCTCTATAGCAGGGACAGCAACCCATCTAGGAGAGATTACTCCAAAATAAAAATAAAATCAGCCTTGTAGTTTCTTCTTGGAAGGATAAAGCAATGGAAGCAAATTCAAAAAGAAAAACAGGCTGAAATCAACGTTTTATGAGCAGAACTTGTAGTATAAGAACATAATACTGCTTTCAAGATAATCGCATAACAAAAACCTAAGTCCCCAAACCACGAACCTAACACGCACAATCTATTCAATAGAGTAATGACAGCATCGGTTGACCTTTTAAGCCGAACTTTACCAACCAAAATCCGAACCAAAATAATCCGCTAATTGGGGACTAAGACACGACGCGAAAATTACTCGGTAAATATCAGTTTTGTATTCGTCGCAAGATCACTTGGAATTTATCGTCAGAACACACACACACACGAAATAATGGCAGGCTGTAGTTGTTTAGTTATTATCGTTTTTCATTTAGCTATAGATGTACCCAGTCCCTCATATATCTATAGTGTAGCCCAGTTTCCCATAGAGACGCTAAGTAACAAACATATTTGCCCATTATATCGCCCATTTGTTAAGTAAGTTTCCCATTTTCCAAGTGATAAGGAACATATTTGCCCATTATATCGCCCATTTATTAATAAATTTCCCATTTGCTAAATGATCAAGAACACATCTGCCCATAATGTTGCCCATTTGCCAAATGATCAAGAACATATTTGCCCATAATGTTGCCCAATTGTTGATAAATTTCCCATTTGCCAAATGATCGAGAATATATTTGCCAATTATATTGCCCATTTGTTGAATAAGTTTCCCATTTGCCAAATGATCAAGAACACATCTATTCATAATGTTGCCTATTAGTACATAAAGTTGTCCATTTGTCAAATGATTAAGAGAGTTTGACAGTTACCCTTATTTTTTCCCCATGTGCATACAGAATCACCTATTCGCTGTAGCGTTGCACATAGATTTCCTCATTTGCCCATATTGTATGCCCATTTGCCCCTAGAATATCCCACGCCGTTGCCCATTTAACCATACAATTGCAGTTACTCATTTTCCTACAAAGTTGCCCAATTGCACACAGAAAAGCCCGTATGCAGCTCTCTTGATGAAAGAGACTGGTATAAACGTCATGTGATTACCAAATTGCGTCGGAAAATAAGAACAGTATTAAATAAAGGGGGATAAAAAAAAACAACGAACCTCATCATACACCTACGCTAAGAATATAAAGTATTCCTCCCACCCCTCCCATTTTGTTCTAGCCCATCCCCCTGGTCTTGACGTAAGCCCGTGCCAGAAGACTGCAATGCACCAAATCCCTTCCCCCCCCCCCCCCCACAAACCCCATCCCACCCCACACCCTCTTTTTATTTCTGACATCCGGGAACGATAGATCATAAAAAGTCGAGTAACTCACGAGCACATTGCGGGGACATAACTCATGGTCATACACATCTTTGTACTCCCCCATCCCACTCCCCCCCACATCACGGAGTGATCTCTCCCACAATCCACTCGCTACATTTCCTCCAAAACACCGCGGGTGTTTACACACCCACCACCCCCTCCCCACAAACCACAAAAAATCGATTCGTCAAGTTAAAAAAAAAACAACACGAAATATACTTAGAGTAATCGCCACCGTTCCCAAACCCTGCTCTTTCAGTCTGCTAAACAATCGTAAAATAAAATCATATTTCACTATTGGTTCCCAAAAAAATGCGCAATCGGAATATTGCGCAACGGAAAACTGCGCAAAAAGTTAATGCGCAAACAGAAAATTGCGCAAATACAAACTAATTATACTAATACAGTTTAATTTTGTCATATTTTGAAAACATATGTTTTATTATGCTACAATGGACACGAAATAATTCTTTATTTATCTCTATAAACTCTGGATTTAAGAAAACAAAAAAAAAACGCCCTTGCGCATTTTTTGTGCGCATTTCTTTTTATTGCGCATCTTTCCGGTCACCATCACTACTACTTTAAATATATGTTTTTGCAGAATCTCATTTTTTTAAAAAAACGTCTGCCTAAAGGAAGCATATTTTCTTATATCTTTATATCAGACCCATACAATTCTAATAAGCCAGACAGACATAACATTACGAAGTTTGCAGTTTTTCTCACATACAATCCCATAAATAGTGGCAGAGCGCTTGACCGCTAACCCGAAAGTCCCGAGTTCGAATCTGGGTTCAAATCAGTAGAACGTAACTGAGTCCACCCAGCTCTGATGGGTGCCTAACTCACGTTAGGGAAAGTAAACGTTGCTGAATAGTGATTACCACAATATTCTTGTATAAGCTGAGGACACTGAAATAGGTGAACTCTACTTCACCTGCCCCATATGCCGTCGAAAATGGAATTAAACTTTTTTTTTTACCCTTTGGAATATGTATGGCTGGTACCTTTTTGAACCTGAAGTTCCATGGGGTAGGTGAAGAAGAGCTCACCTGTTTCTTGGACTTCGCAATATGAAGGGCTGGCGGAGTCAGCAGTATAAATTACAGTATGATGGTTGGCTAGGGGGATAGGGAGGGGGGGGGGGGTGGTGACTAAAAATAACATCAGTCGACATATTAACTCAAACCGATAATTATTAATTATGTATTAGCGGAGTGGTCTGGCGGTAGAGAACTGGACTGCTAACCTAAAAGCCTCGAGTTCGAATCCGAGTTCAAGTTAGTAGAAAGTCCCTGAGACCAACCAACTCTGATTGGTACCTAACTCACGTTAGGGAAAGTAAAGGCGGCTGGGCATAGTGCTGACAACACTATCTGACCACACTGCCGAGGTCACAGAAACAAGTGAACTCTACTTCACTTGCCCTATAGACAGTCAGGTTTGAAAGGGAGCTTTACTTTTAATAGCGGTTTTTTTTTGTCGGTTCTAATTTGTAAATAACTTCCGTGAACACTAGTTCATTTTCCTGAGCAGATGGGTAAAATTTATCTTAAATCGCAATTTTTATTTTATTCAAACATTTTAAATATAAGTTGTGTCTCGACCGATCCCAACTTGAACTTAATCAGCTTAAAAAGAAATTAATTACCGTTTCATCTAATCGCAATTCCAAGACAATAAATTAACACACCCCCGCTGTCTACCATTCGATCAGTCGACTTCCAAATTTGCCTCAGTGGGTTGAGAAAAAAAAAGATTATTTTAAAAATGTCCGGAAGGTTTTATTTTTATTTTTGGAATAGAGATCCTGTGACGTCATAATGACGTCACGAAACGTCAGCGGTTTTGGATTGACTTTTTTTCTCCGATCTTTTATATTAAAAATATAAAAAAATTTCCAGAATCTCTAAACTTTTGTTTATGTACAGGTCTATATGGCTCCGGGTAAAATGTTTATGACTTAGTTTTGAGATCTCAATGGCATCTATTTGATATACCTTATATAAGGTCTTTATGAGGTTAGTATTAGGTCTATGTACCGTCAGTAATAGGTCTATATGATCTATATTCAATATGTATTAAGTTTAAATTATGTCTATTAAGTCGATGTGATGTATATATGAAGATTACGATTTGTAGTTTTCTATATAGTCTATTTTTATCGTTAAGAAATACACAGTTTATACTATGTGGTACGGCGTGGTTAAATGGTTGAGAGTTTGACTGCTAGCCTGAAAGTCTCGAGTTCCGATCTTAGTTCTTAATTGTGACTGCAGGATGTCCCTGAGTCCACTCAGTTCTGAAACGTACCTGACTTTTTATGTCAGTAAAGGCGGCTGGACAAGGTCGCTGACAACACTACCTTCTTCTAAGCTGAGGCCAAGAAGCATATCAACTCTTCTTCCTCCAAAGGATTGCGAGGTCTAAAGAAGAGCTTTGCTTTAGAATAGGTCTATTTGTTTGACCCCCCCCCTTCCTTTTCCTTTTTATCTTCCCATATATCCCATATACCATTATATTTTTACGATGAAACTTTTAGTTTTATCTTATGTTTAACTTTATCTTACAAAGTTGAGAAATTGCTCTAAAAAAAGAAACACCTTTCTTTAAAAAAAAATTACATGCATGTAGGCTTATGGCGTTATCTCACATACAAAGAATATACTAAATTTAAAAACGGTCAAGCCCTATCCCACCTCTATGCCATCTTCTAGATCCGCCTCTGTAAGGTAAATATACAAAGCTAAAAACATCATTACGTTTTTGAAGACAAACACCAATAACTCTAATCCCCTGTTTCCATTTATTAAACCTTTTCGTCATTCTAACCACAGACATTACGAATTGTCCGAAAAAAGCGGTAAAAACAGCATCAAAGACAACAACAGCAACAACAACAGCAACAACACCAGCCACAACACCAACAACACCAACAACACCAGCCACAACAACAACATTCGTTTAGACTAGCCAGCTACGTTGGGAAACCATGAACCGGTTACACGATATTGGACGTAAAATCGATGGATGACGCTGTGTAGCTATGGTGTGGAGCGATAACCTACATCTTTGTAGTCGGCGCTGATCTCCCTTATACAGACACACACACACATGCATATACATACAGACACATGCATATATATACACACACACACGTACAAACACACATAAATCTTACATACACACACACATACAAACACACACACACACAAGAAAATACACACACATACACATACACATACATACACAGACACAGACGTCCACATTCGTAACACACACCGACTTAAACAAATACACAGATACACACAGAAACACAGTCACACACGCATATGTACACATACAAACAGCCATACACACACAGACACACATAGAAGAATCACAAACATATACATATACACATCCACACAGCGACATACACATAGACATACATAATAAAGGCACTTACACACACACATTTTTACACAAAAACAAACACAGATACACAAACATATATATATATATATATATATATATATATATATATATATATATATATATATATATATATATATATATATATATATATATATATATATATATATATATATATATATATATATATATGTATATATATGTATGAGAAACACACACATATATATATATGTATATATATATATATATATATATATATATATATATATATATATATATATATATATATATATATACAGAGAGAGAGAGAGAGAGAGAGAGAGTTATCCAGTAAATGATTTTTTATTTGCTCAAACTTCCCACCCCATCTTTGTATAACCCTACTTGTAAGATTAACCAAACAAACACGATTGTATCCGGCTTAAGACGGATTACCTAGGCATTAGCCTCGCTACCCAGGACACATTGACCTCGATCGATACTTCTCCCTCATGATCATTCATTATCGTCATCGATTCGATTGATTTTTTGTTAAAATCGTTAAAAAATGGTTTTTTGTTTCTTTCTTGAAATCGAAGTATGTGTTGCAAGATGACCCTGTGTTAATTCAGGTCAAGAGAGTTTGACCCTTGAGAGTAACTCTTGATGACATCAGATGGAAATTCTATCCTCTGGTTCTCATTAATTTTTAACGGTTGGGTAGGTTGATTAGCGGCCCGTTATTATTGAAAAATGATATGAAAATGATTCTTAATTACTCTGTGACTTGCTCGGATGGTTGTCGGACTAGTGGATGGTAAATATGACTGGATACACAATCCTCTCGCTTCTTTCAAAGCTTTTGCCTACCACTACGTCTACGTCTACGTCTACTCCTACTCCTACTCCTACGCCTACATGCACATTTACATTTACATTTACATCTACATCTACATCTACATCTACATCTACATCTACATCTACATCTACATCTACATCTACATCTACATCTACATCTACCTCTACATCTACATCTACATCTACATCTACATCTACATCTACATCTACATCTACATCTACATCTACATCTACATCTACATCTACATCTACATCTACATCTACATCTACATCTACATCTACATCTACATCTACATCTACATCTACATCTACATCTACATCTACATCTACATCTACATCTACATCTACATCTACATCTACATCTACATCTACATCTACATCTACATCTACATCTACATCTACATCTACATCTACATCTACATCTACATCTACATCTACATCTACACCTACACCTACACCTACACCTACACCTACACCTACACCTACACCTACACCTACACCTACACCTACACCTACACCTACACCTACACCTACAGCTACACCTACACCTACACCTACACCTACACCTACACCCACACTAACATCCACACCCACATCCACATGCACATGCACATACACATACACATATACCCCCAACCACATCCACATCTACACATACACCTAAATTATTTAAATGACGCTATTGACCACGAACTGACCACATATCTACACACGGACCACAACTCTACCCCGGGACTTCCATCTCCCCACCTGTCCTACGCCCCTCCCTCCACCCCCTCCCCATTCGAGACACACCCCATTTCATTGACTTCCCTATCGACCAGTTCACCATTCATTATTAAGTTGTATTTTGTTTGTTTTCGTGTTTCCGCTCTCTTATCTCCAGTACATGCCAGGACTTGCTCCCCCACCCCACCACCCCACCACCCCCCGGGGGTGACAAGGCACCCAAGTGGTATCGACCTGCAACCATGGGTATTGACTACCTAATTCCAGTTGCTGCAAGTCAAATGTGAGTATTGACTACCTTACATGTAAGATTTTCAATATCGACTAAGAAACAAATCAGATGTTGGTATCGATTAGTAGGCAAATAAGATGTGAGTATCGACGGCGTAACAATTCAGCATTAGGTATCGACTACTTAACAGCTAAGTTATGAGTATAGACTGCCTCATAAGGTAGATATGTTTCTACCGCCAAATAGCCAAACGTATCGATACACATATAAAAAAGTGAGATTAGAGCATCGAGTACGTAAAAAAATAAAAAATAAGTATCGATTACCAAACATTCAAGATATGAGTGACTAGTACTTAACAAATGAAAAGTAAGTATCGAGTATTCTAGAGTATCGACTACCCACCGGCAATTGTAGCAAATTAAATACCTACTTTATTCAATAGCGAGTGATGTCGTTTTTACTGCTGGTCTAATTTAGCTACACTGTACACCAACATGGCCGCATATCGTTACAGCTTAACTAGACACATAACGAAGGCATTTTAAAAATCAATTACGTTTCCGCATCTTTCATCAAAGTGTAATGTGCAACCAGCCGTTTAATAACTGTTCAAATGTTAAGAACTGCACCAATTTAATGGCCTTTATATATTCAAAACCCGTCTAGCTAATGGATAGTTAAATACATATAAAACTTGAGTGCCCCCTTTTTGAATGTGACAATCAATAGTTAACATATTTAAAAAGAAGTTCTTCCTTTATTATTTACGTGGACAGCTAACTATCATCTATATTTCTCCTCTCCTGTATTCGTTTAGTAATTATAATTTAAAAAAAAAAAACAACTAAAAATTAACCCTTTTTAGAGCATAGAGATCAACAACGACCTAATAATTTGGAGAGAATTTCGCCAGCATAGACTCTAATGGGTTAACTTAACCTATCTAGAGCCATGGCGTCAAATATATTCTACATCACAGACTCTAATGGGTTAATTTAGCACAGCTAGAGCCATGGCGTTGAATGGATTCGCCATCACAGACTCTAATGGGTTAACTTAACCCAGCTAGAGCCATGGCGTCAAATATATTCTACAGCACAGACTCTAATGGGTTAACTTAACCCAGCTAGAGACATGGCGTCAAATATATTCTACAGCACAGACTCTAATGGGTTAACTTAGCCCTGCTCGAATCATGGCGTCCAACGGATTCGAACCATAGATTGTACGCCAGATTTTAGGTAACCAGAAAGATTTCGAAACGGAAAACTGCTCATAGAAAGTGCGAAACGGAATTTTTCTTTAAATTGATCATGTATAGACGTTAGCAAAGAATGACTTCATGTACATTGTAGCGTAATAAAACATTTTTCTACGAAATATGACAAAATTAAATTGTATTAGTATACTTTGTATTTGCGCATTTGTTTTTGTTCACTCAGTTTTCGATTGCGCAGTTTTCGGTTTGCGCTTTTTTCTTTTAACTCAGATTTTTTTTATATAAGACAAACCATGTTAGAACTCAATAGCTTTAGCTAACCAAATCTAAGAATAGTACAAAATTCTGTAAAGGATTCGAACTCGAGACTTTCAAGTCGAAGAATTCAAATTCACTATTATAAAATTAACACGTTTTTAAGTAAATATTTCAGGAAGTTAAATTTTTAAAATCATTTTCTTTTGAAAATTCATGTTGCACATTGCATTAGCATTTTAACAGCCTACGCATTACCATTTGACTGCGCATCATTCATATAAAATTTGTTTACTAAAATAAAGAAAAATAATCATTTTGACTCGAATGGTCGCAGTTAATCCTGATAAAATTTCACACTCTGAATAATTAATTTAATTATACTTTAAATTAGTACATTAAGTCTCTTTAAATATGGGTAAAAGTAATTAAACTGGAGTTAAGTAACTTGTAATTACTAATCACGCTCATTAGTTTAAAAAATTACATTTTTTTAGTTTATATATAAGGAAGACCAAACTATTTAAAAAAATATGTAACTGGCTTATTTAGTAGTATTTTTAGATATTTCAGTTGTTTATTTATATATTTTACGGGTTTTAAATGGATTTATATAATTGGTGTGATAGTACTTATTAAAAGCTGTGTTTATATCGATTATGTTTTAAAATAGTCTCCTTAAAATTTAGCTGACCTATAATCTTTGTTAATAATTTTTTCCCACGATTTTTTCAGGTGTTTATCGCCATGCTAATATTGACTGACACAACACAATTCACAAACACACATTAGAGTTGACATAGATTAGCTGTAACATGTCCATTTGGTCAGCATCATTACAACCCTCTGTACTACATGTCGATTCATTGCAACCCTCTGTATCCCATACCTATTTGGCCAGCATAATTGCAACCCTCTGTATCCCATACCTATTTGGCCAGCATAATTGCAACCCTCTGTATCCCATACCTATTTGGCCAGCATAATTGCAACCCTCTGTATCCCATACCTATTTGGCCAGCATAATTTCAACCCTCTGTATCCCATACCTATTTGGCCAGCATAATTGCAACCCTCTGTATCCCATACCTATTTGGCCAGCATAATTGCAACCCTCTGTATCCCATACCTATTTGGCCAGCATAATTGCAACCCTCTGTATCCCATACCTATTTGGCCAGCATAATTGCAACCCTCTGTATCCCATACTCATTTGGCTAGCATAATTGCAACGTATCCCATACACATTTTTGCAGAAACATTACAACTCTCTGTATCACATACCCATTTGAACAGATTCATTGCAACCCTAGTTATTTCGTGGTCTTAAGAGATCAGTCACACATTAGCCTTCACAGATTTAACTCGTTATCTAGTCAGGATTCGAACTCTAAACCTTAGTGTTAACGCCTTGCCTATCTTTTCACGTGACTACAAAAACAAAGATTTAAAAAAAAAGTTTAACAATATTTTTCTCCCTTAAATTGTCTCCCGTTCCCCAAAATGGCAGGGCAACACTTCCGGTTGCTCAAATATTTATCAGCAGCCAATTAAATAATTACATTACCTAGGCTTAGGATGCTCTGTTGTGTAGTCCCCCACCCCACCCCCCACCGTCCCCTCCCACGGTCCAACACCCGCCCTGTACATAACAAATCACTCCTGTCACAATAGTTTGCTTTTGTTAAAACTAACAACAACGGGATGAGGTGGGGGGGGGGGGGGGGGAGAGGGGATTGGGGAAAGGCCTCGCTAATAAAAAAAAACGGAATTGTTTTCTGAATTTGTAATTTCGTGATGAAAAATTAACGACCAATTAACTGAAAACTGTTTGGAATAATCCGCTAAAATTATATGTTTAAAAATTTAATCCAAACGGAAAAAAAAAATAAAAAAAAAATCATTTGCGGAATTTAAAATAGTAGAATTTAGGCTTAAGTGTAACCTGATGAATGCTTCTTTTTCAACATCAAACTGTTAACCGCAGGGGTGTTGGTAAAGGGGGGGGGGGAGTTGAAACTGGTTAAATGCCCCTTTAATGAATTAATATCTTAATTATGAATTAATAAGTAGGTTTATTTATTATAGGAAACAAAGTGTGACTAAGAATAAAGACAGAAGTACAGCTAACATTTATTGAAACGTAATTATGTCCACATTTAAATTGTACCCCCAAGTTAAGAAATAAGTTAGACAGTTTTCCTCTAAAATCTTCCGTAAAAAAAATCAAAATTAAATTAAAAACGGCTTTAAAAAAAAGAGTGCTAACTTTAATTTAAAATGAACTTTATCTTTTCTGGTTTATGTTATGTTAGTTTCTGAAAAACAGAGCAAGGTCAAATATCTTTTTTTTTCAGAAACAATTTCCTCAACAGTAAATACTTGATTTGGCTGGATTTTCAAAAAAAATAAAAAAATAAATAAAATAAAATAAAATAAAACAATAAAAAAATGGCGCTCTACAGATTTTCTAGATGTGTGTGTTGTGGTTAACTTTGTTCTCCTCTTTGGACATATTGGCAACACCCGGACATCCTTGGTCGTTTCCATTGTTTTCTTCAGTTCATACTTCATACCAACATAAAACTTCGAGTGTTTGGGTGTTTGAGCTTCGACCCACGGTGCTTATGTGGCCCTCTGGTGATTGATATGTAGCTCAATAATCAATTTACATAAATAGTGTGGTCCTACTATGGTATTGGATATATATATATATATATATATATATATATATATATATATATATATATATATATATAAATATCTACCTTTAAACCTAGTGATCCATTAGGAAGATGAAGTAGAGTACATGTTATGTTTCTAGAGCTCGGCATTTGAAGGGAAGGTGTGGTCAGCACTATGCCCAGTCGCCTTTACTCTCCCTAACAAGGCTAACATGAGTTAGGTACCCAACAGAGCTGGGTGGACTCAGGGACGGTCTACTGACATAAAACAAGATTTGACTTACGTGTTAGTAGCCTAGCGCTGTATATATATATATATATATGTATATATATATATATATATATATATATATATATATATATATATATATATATATATATATATATATATATATGAGAGAGATAGAGAGACGCGAGGCTTTTCTTTTTGAACGGTATTATATTAAATTTAACAATACCTAAAACAGAAACACCAGTGGCATTGGACCTTTTCAACACTTTGACCAACAGTGACCATAATAACACATCATTTACAGCGGCATTGGAAGGAACCCAGGGAAATGTCGTAAAGCTGTACGGGAGTGAGGTAAAGACTGAAAGATTGTTTAGGATTAAGCGTCAGACCCCCACCGCCCTCCTCTCCTTACCCCCCGGGGAATGAGGGCCGGGGGGTTGTGAGTATTGATTTTGTGAAACACAGAAACAATGTGTGATTAATTTAGATCGATATCCAGCGTTGTGATTGTAAAGGAGATCGGGTAGGGGGGTGGGGAGGGGGGGGGGAGTGAGATGGGAGGGTGTGGGGGGGGGGGTACAATACCATGGCCCTAGAAATTATTTATGCCCGAGACTTGTTCTTACGTGCGACGCTTGTACCGGTACGCACAAGTGATCCAGCGGCTGGTCGTACAGAGAAAGCGGTTGGATCAGAGAGTCCAAACTAAACAACGACTCTTGTCCGTCGCAGCCAAACTAACCAATCAGAAGGCAGCAATGGCGGAACTACTGAAACCCGCAGGGGCTGGTTTGTTTGTTTGTTGGTTTGTGTGTGTGTTTGTGTTTGTTTAGTTTGATAGCTTAAATGGCTAACACCTAAGACCATATTCCCCCTCCCCACTCCCCCAACTTTCAATGGCAGCTACGCATCTAGCTGGAGGATTGTAGTTATGACCTAGCTTACTGGCTATTTGTAACTGAACTTTTTAGTTGGAGCATTATTGCTTCAATTTAGCTTGTAGAGCCTATCTAGATCGTTGAAGAATGGTACGTTCGCCCTAGCGAGACAGATAATTTTAGCTAAGACCAAGCTAGCTGGCGACATGTAGCCATGGCCTAGCTAGCTGTAGAGTTGTAGTTTTGACCTAGCTAGCTGGAGAATTGTAGCTACAACCTAGTTAACTAGAGAATTTTGTAACACGGAACTATTTAGTTGGAGAATTATTGCTTCGATTTAGCTTACTAAATAATTGTAGATCTATAGAGTTGAAGAATGGTGCCACTGACTTAACTAGCCGGAAAATAGAAGCTATGACCCAGCTAACTGAAGAATCGCTGCTGTTTTCTCGTACCGGAAGAATACAAATCGATAGATAAGGAACAGAAACAGTGAATTCGATTAGCTAACCAAAAGATTCAGAGTAAGCCTTGAGCTGATCCATAATAGCCACCTTCATGTCGTAATCGTATTCAACTCAAATCCTATCTCGAAACTAGCCGTGAATTGAACTATACTTGATAACATTGCCTAACTCAGTTTTTTATTAATTAAGCTAAATTATTTTCTAAACGTTCCATGATCAGTAATGTGTGTGTGTGTGTTTTCTATCAGCGTGTGTGTATGTGTGAGAGAGAGAGGGAGAGCGTATTTGTGTGTCTGTGTGTGTCTGTGTGTGTATTTGCGTGCGTGTGTGTGAGTGTGTGTATATGTGTGTATGCGTGTATACAAGAAACAGTTTTAAGCAAGTTCCATTCAGCACAAATCCATAGAACGAGTGAAAGAAGCGAGAGCTTATGTGCGTGCGTGCGTGTGTGTGTTTGTGTGTGTATGTGTGTGTATGTGTGTATGCGTGTGTACAAGAAACAGTTTTAACCAAGTCTCCATTCAGTATAAATCCACAGAACGAGAAAGAGAGAGAGAGATGTCCTGGAATTCTAAAAATAGCCCATGATCTCAACCGAGGTGAAAGAAAAAAGTAATCGATAAGTAGTGACCAGGCGTGTCTGGCTCGGCGCGGTTTGTTTACGTTTCATCGGTTATCGATTGGTTTGTTCTGGTAAAATTAAACTACAACCAAAAAAAATAATGAAATTTTTCAAAAAGTGCATGTTCGTAGACAAAAAACAACAATTTGTCGTGGTGAAAGTGTATTAAATCTTCAGCATAAATTCAATTTATCAAAACTCTGCGGAAACGTAGATTTGGAGTTTTGATAATTTTAACCCGATAAAATAATTTTAACTACCGTACGTCTATTAATGACGTCGAGCTTGCTTTTGTAGTCAGACTTACAAAGATAAAGTCAGCCCTTGCCTTGATTAACACATTAGTTCCCTCTATTCTGGGGGATAAAATTACGCACTTTGATCAACTTTAATAACAATTTTCAAAGATTTTTTAAAAAAAAAGGCAAAAAAAATTACGAAGATTCATGTAAGAAATATATGATTTCACTCTTTTTCACCCCCTCCTCTTCACCCCCATCACAAACGTCCAGACCTTTCTTCCTGCTATGCGTGAAACGTCATTTATGGACGACCCCCGCCCCCCCCCCCCCCATTAATATTGATTTTGAGAATTAAGTTTATTTCTAATTAATTAATCCGTTATCTGCTCATTTCAGATAGAGGTCATTTCGAAATCATATATTTATGTTACTTTTTTTAGTAAAATTTCATCCCCGATATTTGTTAAATTCAGTTAGGGTTTAATTTGAAATCATACATTTAGTTTATTTTTAGTAAAATAAAAAATTGTACCCCCGAAATTACAAAACCCAATATAAATTAAATGAAGCTTTAAGCAAAAGAGAAATAAACACATCGGAATTCTAAAACTAAATTAGGTTTGATAGCTGTTCAAAACTATCAGTTCAGTGGATCTAATAATAGCACCAGATCAATTAAAGTTCTCTTTCGAACCTGAAGGTCCGTGAGGCAAGTGAAGTAGAGTTGACCTGTTTGTCTCACCTTGCGCATATGAAGGGATAGTGTGGTCCAGAGGCGTAGCGAGGGGGGGGGGGGCGGGGGGGGGGGACATATGTCCCCGGGCGCCGACCTTAGGGGGGACGCCAAATTGAAAGTTTGAGGGGGGGTGAAAATGAAAAGTTCGAGGGGGGGGGTGCAAATCGAAAGTTTGAGGGGGGGGGGGGGTGCAAATGAAAAGTTCGAGGGGGGGGGTGCAAATCAAAAGTTCGAGGGGGGGGGGTGGTGCAAATGAAAAGTTCGAGGGGGGGTGCAAATCGAAAATTTGCTCCCGAGGGGGGCGCCAAATTAAAAGTATGTCCCCGGGCGCCGGGAAGGGTCGCTACGCCTCTGGTGTGGTCAGCTCTATGCCCAGCTGATTTTTATTTCCTTTACATGAGTAAAGGGGACGGAGTAGTCTAGCGGTAGAGAGCTGAACTGCTCACCCGTAAGTCTCTCGTTCGAATCCGGGTTCAAGTCAGTAGAACGTCCATGAGTCCACCCAACTCTGAAGCGTACCTAACTCCTGTTAAGGAAAGTAAAGGCGGCTGGGCATAGTGCTGACCACACAGAAACATGTGAACTCTACTTAACTTGCCCCATAGACCGTCAGGTTTGAAAAGGGAACTTTACTTTTTACATGAGTCAGGTACCCATCAGAGCTGGGTGGACTTAGGGACGTTCTACTGACTTGAAATCGTATTCGACCTCGAGACTTTCTGGTTAGCAGTCGTATACTCTACCATTCGACCACGCACACACAGTGCTAGGTGAAAGAGGTGTAGGATATATCGATGTCAAGCAAAATCCATGCCTGATGCTTCGGTCATGGACAAAAAAAAAACGACAACAGAAAAAAAAAAACTAAGGATACATGTTCTGCTTAGACAACACTGCTAATTAATATAATTAATTAAAAACAAAGACAAATTAGACACCTCTTCCGATGCGCAAGCTGCAAGCGTTAATTTGATTTTTATGAATACAAATCTCGTCATATCTCGCTTGGCACATGTTTTAAAAAACACAACTTCCGGTCACGTTCTGTGGTCTCGTTCCATCCCATAATCCCAGCCAATCAGAAAGCCTGAATGAGTTGTGCGGATTTCTACAAATCTTTAGCTTGTTATTTTTTTTTTTGTTCTTTAACTTTAGATTAGATTTACAGATGTGATATTATTGGATGAGATTTACAATTTAAAATGTTGTTTAAATAAGATTTACAAAATATCATATTGTTTGTTAAAATTTACATCTAACATGGTCTTTTATGATATTTACAGCTTAAATTATGCTTGATGAGAATTATAACTAAGACGCTAATAGATGATATTTCCTACTTAGATTATGCTTAATGAGATTTATAGCTCAGACGCTAATTGATATTTTCTGCTTAGGTTATGTTTAATAAAATTTATAACTAAGATTTTAATTGATGGTAATTCCTATTTAAATTATGCTTAGATGAGATTTACAAAAACGAAGTGTTTTGAGATTTACAAGTACGAAGTGTTTTTAAATTTTCAAGTAAGAAGTGTTTTACAAGTTAGATTTACACGTAAGATTTTCCTGTGTTTTTAGGTGATTTTTGGCTTGAATATTTAGCCCGAGGCCATCTGACTTTAATGGAAGAAGATGGGGATATGGTCAAAGAATAAAAGGTCAGCCAACCAACAGGCCTAAATAATATGTCTAGAAAAACAGCCTAAGGCAGGCTTGACTTTAAATATTTTTTTTTTGGTAACTGACAGAGGTACTGTGTAGAAAAGATGGTGAAAAGGTGTTGTGTGTTGATAGGTGTTGTGTGTTGAAAAGATGGTGAAAGGTGTTGTATGTTGAAAAGATGGTGACTTATTTGATTCCGGTAGGGGATTA
This sequence comes from Physella acuta, assembly GCF_028476545.2. Lineage (NCBI taxonomy): Eukaryota > Metazoa > Mollusca > Gastropoda > Physidae > Physella > Physella acuta. The sequence goes on from NW_026733153.1 coordinate 75,719, forward strand.
AAAAGAATATCGAATGCTTTTTACTTTCTCGTATACAGAGTATAGAGAAAGTATTGTAATCGTGCACAAAAATAACATGAAATGTTGACAGTTTTCACCGTTTTACACCTCAGCCCTTCATCACACCCGGAGTATAGAGGACTTATCATAATCTGGAAAAAATTATAAATCCAGATATATCAAATTTCGGCGTTTTATGCATAATCGAGTCGGAAAAACTGGACTTTGCAATCTTGTCCGTATGACTGTGTATGTATGTGTGTGTGTGTAAACACGATAACATGAGTACCGTTACAGCTAGGTTGATGAAATTTCATATATAAGTATTATATCAAATTTGTAGTACTGTATCAATTTTTCAGCGATTTCCGATAACCGGAAGTGGAACTTATTCTGCTTTCAATTTTTTTAAAAGCCTATAACTTGAGTACTGTTTCAGATAGATAAAAAAATTTCACATATAAGTAAAATATCTAATTCTCTGCCTTCTTTCAATGTTGATTCATTTCCGTTGACTGAAAGTAATAATTTACGCTATTTACGATCTCTCATGGTATTTTCCTGTCTTAAGTTAAATAAAATATGACAACCTTATGCTCGATTCAGGAATACGAACAATAAAGTTCGTGTTCATCACAACATGTTAAAATACTAATCATATACAATAAGCGACGTAAATTTTGGGACTTTAAAGTTATATACTCCCGAAAAATTCTTTTTTTCCTCGTTTTTTCTTACATCTTTTTTAATTTAGCTTTTTTTATTATTGTAAAATCCTTGCATTTGGTTTCTCTTTTCTCCAAATCAAATTTCCTTTTCATCCTTCTCATCTTATCTATCCAGGGGGCGCTTCTCTATTTTAAATGAAGCCTTGGGTGCACTTTCATGTTTTCATAACGCGATCGTTGACAAAAAAAAAGTAAAAAAAAAAAAGTAAAAAAAAAATGATTAAAAAAAATGAATTAGCTTGCTTAGGCTCAACAGCGAAATCGCATTAAAAATTTCGAAGAACTAAAAAAAGGCTGTTTTTTGGAGGTGGATTCACGATATGTTAGTCTGAGATTTGGTAGGTAGAAGAGAGTTGGAATGGTGGGGGGGGGGGGGGGGGGGGTAGAAGCCAAGAGGTGTTTAATTTGGTTTACAAATTTAAATTTAAGATTTTGCTTAGTTTAGGTTGGAAGTTTGTGATATTAAAAAAATAAATTTCTCCTTTCAGATCAGACCATCGACACGACAGAAGAATCATAGTTCTTTAATTTATGTAGGAAACAAATGTTGTGTAAATAAATCATTGCTTTTATTTACACCCATCTTTCTTTTACACCCAGCTTTTATTTACATCCAGCTTTCATTTACATCCAGCTTTTATTTACATCCAGCTTTCATTTACACCCAGCTTTCATTTACATCCAGCTTTCATTTACACCCAGCTTTCATTTACACCCAGCTTTTATTTACATCCAGCTTTTATTTACACCAGGCTTTTATTTACACCGAGCTTTCATTAACATCCAGCTTTCATTTACATCCAGCTTTTATTTACATCCAGCTTTCATTTACACCCAGCTTTCATTTACATCCAGCTTTCATTTACACCCAGCTTTCATTTACACACAGCTTTTATTTACATCCAGCTTTTATTTACACCCAGCTTTCATTTACACCCAGCTTTCATTAACATCCAGCTTTCATTTACATCCAGCTTTTATTTACATCCAGCTTTCATTTACACCCAGCTTTCATTTACATCCAGCTTTCATTTACACCCAGCTTTCATTTACACACAGCTTTTATTTACATCCAGCTTTTATTTACACCAGGCTTTTATTTACATCCAGCTTTTATTTACACCAGGCTTTTATTTACATCCAGCTTTTATTTACACCAGGCTTTTATTTACACACAGTTTTTATTTACACCAGGCTTTTATTTACACCCCGCTTTTATTTACACCAGGCTTTTATTTACATCCAGCTTTTATTTACACCAGGCTTTTATTTACACACAGCTTTTATTTACACCAGGCTTTTATTTACACACAGCTTTTATTTACACACAGCTTTTATTTACACCAGGCTTTTATTTACATCCAGCTTTTATTTACACCCAGCTTTTATTTACACCCAGCTGTTATTTACATCCAGCTTTTATTTACACCCAGCTTTTATTTACACCCAGCTGTTATTTACATCCAGCTTTCATTTACACCCAGCTTTCATTTACATCCAGCTTTCATTTACACCCAGCTTTCATTTACACCCAGCTTTTATTTACATCCAACTTTTATTTACACCAGGCTTTTATTTACACCCAGCTTTCATTAACATCCAGCTTTCATTTACATCCAGCTTTTATTTACATCCAGCTTTCATTTACACCCAGCTTTCATTTACATCCAGCTTTCATTTACACCCAGCTTTCATTTACACACAGCTTTTATTTACATCCAGCTTTTATTTACACCCAGCTTTCATTTACACCCAGCTTTCATTAACATCCAGCTTTCATTTACATCCAGCTTTTATTTACATCCAGCTTTCATTTACACCCAGCTTTCATTTACATCCAGCTTTCATTTACACCCAGCTTTCATTTACACACAGCTTTTATTTACATCCAGCTTTTATTTACACCAGGCTTTTATTTACACACAGCTTTTATTTACACCAGGCTTTTATTTACACCAGGCTTTTATTTACACCAGGCTTTTATTTACACACAACTTTTATTTACACCCAGCTGTTATTTACACCCAGCTTTTATTTACACCCAGCTTTTATTTTCACCCAGCTTTTATTTACACCAGGCTTTTATTTACACCCAACTTTTATTTACACCCAGCTTTTATTTACACCCAACTTTTATTTACACCCAGCTGTTATTTACACCGAGCTTTTATTTACACCCAGCTGTTATTTACACCCAGCTTTTATTTACACCCAGCTTTTATTTACACCAGGCTTTTATTTACACACAGCTTTTATTTACACCCAGCTTTTATTTACACCCAACTTTTATTTACACCCAGCTGTTATTTACACCCAGCTTTTATTTACACCCAGCTTTTATTTTCACCCAGCTTTTATTTACACCAGGCTTTTATTTACACCCAACTTTTATTTACACCCAGCTTTTATTTACACCCAACTTTTATTTACACCCAGCTGTTATTTACACCGAGCTTTTATTTACACCCAGCTGTTATTTACACCCAGCTTTTATTTACACCCAGCTTTTATTTACACCAGGCTTTTATTTACACACAGCTTTTATTTACACCCAGCTTTTATTTACACCCAACTTTTATTTACACCCAGCTGTTATTTACACCGAGCTTTTATTTTCACCCAGCTGTTATTTACACCCAGCTTTTATTTACACCCAGCTTTTATTTACACCAGGCTTTTATTTACACCCAGCTGTTATTTACACCCAGCTTTTATTTACACCCAGCTTTTATTTACACCAGGCTTTTATTTACACCAGGCTTTTATTTACACCCAACTTTTATTTACACCAGGCTTTTATTTACACCCAGCTGTTATTTACACCGAGCTTTTATTTACACCCAGCTGTTATTTACACCCAGCTTTTATTTACACCCAGCTTTTATTTACATTACACCCAGCTTTCATTTACACACAACTTTTATTTATACCGAGCTTTTATTTACACCCAGCTTTTATTTACACCCAGCTTTTATTTACACCCAGCTTTTATTTACATTACACCCAGCTTTCATTTACACACAACTTTTATTTATACCGAGCTTTTATTTACACCCAGCTTTTATTTACACCCAGCTTTTATTTACACCCAGCTTTCATTTACACCCAGCTTTTATTTACATTACACCCAGCTTTCATTTACACACAACTTTTATTTATACCCAGCTTTTATTTACACACAACTTTTATTTACACCCAGCTTTCATTTACACCCAGCTTTCATTTACACCCAGCTTTCATTTACACCCAGCTTTCATTTACACCCAGCTCCGGTTGTAAAGTTGACCCCGGGCTGGTTTTGTCATTGAAACAGCAGGGGAAAGGTCAAGGATTTTTAACGACCAGTCCGGTGACCGGATTCGTGATCAGGAATCGCCCGGAGACGACAGCATGAAAGATCAGTGGGGTCGTATATAGCTGGGGTCATTAGTGGGGTCGTATACAGCTGGGGTCGTATATAGATGGGATCGTTAGTTGGGTCGTTAGTGGGGTCGTATATAGATGGGGTCGTTAGGGGGTCGTTAGTGGGGTCGTATATAGATGGGGTCGTTAGTGGGGTCGTACACAGCTGGGTTCGTTAGTGAGGTCGTATACAGCTGGGGTCGTTAGTGGGGTCGTATACAGCTGGGGTCGTTAGTGGGGTCGTTAGTGGGGTCGTATATAGATGGGGTCGTTAGTAGGGTCGTATACAGCTGGGTTCGTTAGTGGGGTCGTATACAGCTGGGTTCGTTAGTGGGGTCGTATACAGCTGGGTTCGTTAGTGTGGTCATATACAGCTGGGTTCGTTAGTGGGGTCGTATACAGCTGGATTCGTTAGTGGGGTCGTATACAGCTGGGTTCGTTAGTGGGGTCGTATACAGCTGGGTTCGTTAGTGGGGTCGTATACAGCTGGGTTCGTTAGTGTGGTCATATACAGCTGGGGTCGTTAGTGGGGTCGTATATAGCTGGGGTCGTTAGTGGGGTCGTTAGTGGGGTCGTTAGTGGATCGTATACAGCTGGGGTCGTTAGTGGGGTCGTTAGTGGGGTCGTTAGTGGATCGTATACAGCTGGGGTCGTTAGTGGGGTCGAAGACACAGCTAGGTTCGTTAGTGGGGTCATATACTCAGCTGGTTTGTTTAATGGGGTCAGATACACAGCTGGTATACACAGCTGGGTTCGTTAGTGGAATCATATATACAGCTGAGTATATGACCCCACTAACAAACCCAGCCTATGTTTCCAACAATTTTAAGTTTTGGTGTTACTCACCAATGTAGCGGCTATCTTGACAGACAGACATCCTTTACACAACTGTCTTTGTCATCTGTGTACTGCACGTCTTTAAACTCAACGACACTACAACTGTCCCCGCTAACCATAATGTCTTAACTGACTTATCCCAATCATCTGTATTTACTTTACCCCCCCCCCCTCCCCCTTCTTAGTTCCTCCACAACAACCCACACACATACCCACCCTACTTACTCCTTCACCACACACACACTCTCCCTTTTTAAACCATTCACACACACATCCACATCAACACACATCCTCACTCTTTATCCACTCCCACCAAACCACAGTCGCACCTACCCTTCACACCCCTCCCTGCCTAACCACCCCCCCCCCCTGCCAACCCAAACACATTCCCTTAACATACGTAATGACTCCTCTATCCCCACAGAACGACTGTGACTCCAGCAAACTATACATTTTAAATCAAGGGTTTTATTAAGTACTCTATCGGGCAGATGAGGTTCGATAGCTGGGGACAGCCACTCTTCTAGGAGAGAAAACTTCAAAATCAAACAACTGCTGCCTTGTAGTTTGATCTTGAACAAAGGCTATGACATCAATTCCAGAAAGAAATGCAGGCTGAAAACGCAGTCAACGGCCTATATGGCGCATAACAAGTTGACACGTAATACTTGATTGTAATTGAGTAAATCCACTTCATTTAACATCTTTAGAACTTAGCGACGTTTGCTTCTGCGATTTGTATGTATATATGCAAGAACGTATATATGTAAAAATCTGATTTCTGATTCAATGCTTCCACTCTTGAAGACTCATTTCTCTAAAACAAAAAATCAAATTATTCAAAATGGCGGATTTTTTTTTTTTTGGTACTGCTAGTAGGTGACCCGACTAGCCCCGGGAATTTTAAAAACACCTGTCTGTTGGCGTCGATTCTGATGCGTTTCGTGCGTGCTTCGTACTCACCCGTGCTGGCTTCCCAAGGGAGGTCACCCCAAGACGGATAAGGCTATTGTCGTTTCGTTTTTGCATACGTGAGTCTGGGCAAGGGAAATAACTTTGAATATGTAAGTGAAAGAAGTGCAAGAAACCAGTTGTAAATCGGGGTTAGGAGGTGGGCGTGGTCGGGTCGGTTAAGCTCATGGCTGCTGAACCGAAAAGTCCCGAGTTCAAATCCCCGGGCAGTTAAGGCTTGATAGCTGGGTGCTGTAATCTTCTAGGAGAGACAACTAAAAAATCAAACAACTGCTGCCTTGTAGTGTGTTCTTAGTTGGACAAAGACTATGGAAGCAAAAAAAAAAGCAGGCTGAAATCGGAATATAGTGCATAACACGCACAGTACTTAATTGTGTTGAAGGGAATCTCTTCCAACACTGAATTTAGAAAGAAGAAGAAGAATAAAAATCGGAGTTAAAGAAATGGATGGTCGTTGGGTATTATAAATAAACATTAAAATATAAAGATTTGGCCTACGCTGAACCATCGGGTTTAGTTGGAGAAAAATGTTAAAGAATTAAAGCTCAATACAAAATTTAATTTTAGATTTCTAACAGATACATCTTATTGGTAACTCTATTCCAAAACGTCTATCCTTTGTTTAACAAGTTTCACTTTGGCCGAGTATTTGAGAACTTTTACTTTGGCCGAGCATTCTAAAAAGAGCATGAGCATTAAACCGGTAGATTGTAAGAAAGCATTATCTCAATTTTTAAATATAATTGTTTTATATTGCTATATAATGTTTTTTTTTATATTTTATACTGTTATAAGGCATTTGGAATATTTAGTTTATACGAATAGCAGTTATATGGTATGTTAAAACCATTTGATCTTCCGTGACGTCGAATCAGTGACAGAAATTTATGAGGAGATAAGAAAAATCATTGTAGGTGATCTGAGGTTATAGAGTGAACAACTGAGACGTCACTCAAAAGTCAGACAACTCTCCCCCACCCCCCAAGATCTATAGTGGCAGACCCCCCCCCCCCCCACCTACCCCCTGTCCATCTATATTCCTGGTTTTAGCGGAGCCTAAGTTTGGGGTATTTTTTTGTTATTATGGAGTTGGTGTTTACCAATGTACCAATGATGTTTGGTTTAGTGTGCTCTCTTAACAATTTTGTTTCGGTTGGTGGGGGGTTGGTGGGGGATGACTTGAGGAAGGAGGGTGGTGGTGTGTCGTGGAAAGGGAGGGACAAAGGAGGTAGGGTGTGTGAGTTGGCTGGTAGGAAAGAGTAAGTAGGGTGGGCGGGTGTGTGGTTTGTGTGGGGGTGGATAAAGAGTGAGGATGTGTGTGTGTGGTTTGATGTGGATGGGTTAAAGAGGGAGAGTGGGTGTGTAAGGAGGGTGGGTTGGTGTGTGGGTTTGTGTGGAGAAGCTAGATAGGTGTGTGAGTTGCAGGCAGGGTAAGGAGGGAGTGTGTGTTTGGTGTGTAGCGTGAGGCAAGTAGTGTGGGTTTGTGTGTGTGTAGTATGGAGATAATAAAAGGGAGGGTTTATGTGGTTTTGTGGGTAGGAATGGAGGAAGGAAGGGGGGGAGGAATGGAGGAGGGAAGGGGGGAGGAATGGAGGAAGGAAGGGGGGGAGGAATGGAGGAGGGAAGGGGGGGAGGAATGGAGGAAGGAAGGGGGGGAGGAATGGAGGAAGGAAGGGGGGGAGGAATGGAGGAGGGAAGGGGGGGAGGAATGGAGGAAGGAAGGGGGGGAGGAATGGAGGAGGGAAGGGGGGGGAGGAATGGAGGAGGGAAGGGGGGGGAGGAATGGAGGAAGGAAGGGGGAGGAATGGAGGAGGGAAGGGGGGGGAGGAATGGAGGAGGGAAGGGGGGGAGGAATGGAGGAGGGAAGGGGGGGGGGGAGGAATGGAGGAGGGAAGGGGGGGGAGGAATGGAGGAGGGAAGGGGGAGGAATGGAGGAGGGGGGGGGGGCGAGGAATGAAGATGTGTGTGGTATAAGGTTAGGAATAAAAATGGAATCGATTTTGATTCATTAGTTAAATCATTTCTCTCACGTGAAGCCGGCCAAACGAGATGACGGAAGTTAGGGAGGGAGGGAAATAGAGAGTGGGAGAAAGAGAGGGAGGGATGTGAAATTAGAAGGCATATGGAGGAGGGGGGATGGGATTTAGGAAAGAAGTAAGGGATGAAATTTAAAGGAAGTAACTTTTAAGGTTTTGGTTCGGGAGTTGTATAGATCCAGTGTATGAAATGGGGGTTTGAAGGGGGGTGGGTTTTGTAATTTGTAATTTCGGTACTGAAGTAGTAGATTTAGTGTGGAGTATATGGGTTTTAGCAGGATATAATAGAGTTTTTTTTTAAAAGGGGGGGGGGATAAGTTGTGTCTTGGGCACAAAAAAGGAAAAAAAAATTAACGATGGGGTTTTTGTGGAGACATGTGTATGGCTTACCAGGAAAAATGTGGTGTGAGTTATTTCTTCTTTGTCATCAATTGCCATCTTCAAGGGGATTTCCTTCATCACAATTAGGTATCACCTGTCCAGTGGCGTAGGCAAGGGGGGTTTAGGGGGGTTATAACCCCTCCCATAGACTATACCCCTATATATACATATATATATATATATATATATATATATATATATATATATATATATATATATATGATTGTATACATATGGAGAAATGTTTGAACCCCTCCCATGACCAATTCCTGGCTACGCCACTGAACCTGTCAACATGTTATGCACAATTTAGCCAGTTGACTACGACTACTTCAGCCTGCTTGTGTTCCTTGATTTGCTTTTTTTTTTTACATAAAAGGTGTTGTTTGATTAACGAGTTTTCTCTCCTAGATGGGTTGCGGTCCCCAGCTATCGAGCCTCATCTGCCCGAGGGTTCGAACTCGGGACTTTTAGCAGCGGGATTGGTTAGGGAATCCTAGAGTAAATGTGAGTTTTGGTTAGGGTTTAGTGGTGAAATTCTCGTTAAGGTTTAACGTGGTTTGGGACGGAGTGGTCTAGTGGTAGAGAGCTGGACTGCTAACACGTAAGTCTCGAGTGCGAATCCGGGTTCAAGTCAGTAAACCGTCCCTGAGTCCACCTAACTCTGATGGGTAACTTACTCACGTTAGGGAAAGTAAAGGCGGCTGGGCATAGTGCTGACCACACTATCTCTTCACATGCCGAGGTCACAGAAACAAGTGAAATCTACTTGACTTGCCCTATAGACCTAGAAACTTTACTTTTTTACTTCTTAACGTGGTTTAGGTAAACGCTAATACACACACTTTTTAATTAAAAAGAAAATTTATTGCTGAATTTATAGATTATCGAATGCCTTAAACAAGGACGATTTGAAAAAAAAAATTCTTTGAAAAACGTTGCAGCATTATGTGAAGACAAAATTATTGACTTAAAAAAAAATCTCGAAAAGTTTAATTAGTTTTATTTTATTTTTATTTTGTTAGAGGACAGGAAATAAACTTACACAGCCAGAAAAATAATTCCAATTATAAATTAGATAATTAAACTCCAAGTAGCTAATTAGTTATTTAATTAGTTTTTACAAGCTGATGTGCGTCGGTCGTTTTTTTAGTACTTGCAGTCCTATGCAGCAATTGGGCTTGGCTGGGACATAGGAAATGGGCAGTAAAAATATATGGGCTTCCTTATATGGGCTTCAAAACTGTACGGGCGGCAAAAGTTTATGGGCGGCAAAATTTTATGGGCGGCAAAATTTTATGGGCGGCAAAATTTTATGGGCGTCAAAAATATATGGGCTTAAAACTGTACTGGTGGCAAAAGTTTATGTGCGGAAAAATTTTATGGGCGGCAAAATTTTACGGGCAAAATTTTATGGGCGGCAAAAAGTATATGGGCTTCAAAATTGTATGGGCTTCAATATTGTATGTGGTGCAAAATTGTATTGGCGGCAAAAATATACGGGCTTTAAAACCTTATGGGCGACAAAATTTTAAAAGCGACAAAAATAAATGGGCTTCAGAACTGTATAGGCGGCAAAATGTATGAACTCCAAAACATAATGGGCAGCAAAACTTTATGGGCTTAAATACTGTAGTGGCGGCAAAATTGTATGGGTTTCAGTGCTGAAGTTTTTTTTTGCGGAAAAATGTAATGAGCTTCGAAATTGTATAGTTGACAAAAGTGCTGGCAAAAAATGAACATTCAATGTCAGCTAATGAACTCCACGGGCCGGTATTTTAAAAAGTGTTATTTTGCTGAGTGCGGCAAATGTCGTGAACAGATTTGGGAAGAGCTAGTCAACCGTTTGCTCATTGGTTATTATTTTACATTTTTCTAAGCTAAAGTAAAATGCCATTGGTTTAGCCTAATTATATTTTTTAATTAGTGTGGAATTAATTTGAATAACTAAGCATTTCTACTTATCATTAGAATACACAGTACTGGGATTAAGTCTAATCGTTAATCTAATTCATGACTCATCATGAACACACTTATCACGGTGTGTATGTCATATATTCTATCGGTAATAACATTCGCCATTTTCTTTTCGCTGCCATCTTTTAGCTTCAGGGGAAGCTACTCTGGTCTCAAAAAGATCACGAGAGCTAATCAATAATTACTCACTGTACGAGAGAGGGGGTAGCGCCCCCCCCCTCATGAAAGCGCACAAGAAAAGTACTTGGTTACAATAATATAATTTTTTTACCCCCGTACCGCTCAAAGACATCCCATCTATTGACAGAGATAGACGGTATCTATTTTTACTCTAGCGCCGTCACCAATGGTGTTGATGGCCATCGATTTGAATCATAGACACAGACAGCCTCGGTCTAAACGCTGAGATTTGACGCTACATTGGTAGTGGGGGTGGGGGGGGGGGTTAGTCTATTAGGGGTTAAGGGGGGGGATTATCTTTGCCAAAAGTTAGAAATAAAATGAGATCTATCGAAATGTGAGAAATCTTTTACGTATTTATGGTATTCTAAAATCGTTCTGTTTTAATGTTTCTTGTGTCTGTTGTATGTATATTGTATGTTTATAGTAAGTAAATTGTTTGTATATTGAATGTTTATTGTGTGTATATTGTGTGTACATTGTATGTTTATTGTACGTATATTGTTTGTATATTGTATATTGTGTGTATATTGTATGTATATTAAATGCATATTGTTTTCATATAGATGTGTATTATATGTGCACTGTATGCTTAATGTTGAAGTTTTTTGAAGATGTAAGGATGAACTTATAGACTTAGCAACCACCCACATCATATATATTAATATATAAATCTAGCTTCCTCCAACATATATATCGACATATAAATCTAACCTCTACCCCAAAACAAAATGCCACAGCCGTTAGTGTGTATCCTTATAAGATGAAATGAATATCTTTCTCACACAGTACCCCCATACTTAGAAAAGTATATGAAAACAAAACAACACAACTAACATACTGCATAATATAACCAGTTGAAAGTAAAATACAAGAAGCTTTGAGGCCCTTTGTGCGTAGTAAATGACAGATGAAAAGGTCCTTGTCATTTATGTTTTTAAACACTTTGTGTTAAATGTCAAATCCACTAAATGTCATGTGCATTAATGTCAATGTCTGTAGTCCTGGTAGAAGAGACCCAGAGAAAAGAAACTAAGAAGATTCTAACTCTAACATGTAAAGTTAACTAAAAAAAATGTCTATCCTATAAAAAGTTGCTTTTTTTTGTAGTGAGCGAATGGCTATGGGCTTAAGGTACCTAAACTCTAGCTCCAGTACATCGTGCTTGACCTATGGTCAGGCGAGTCTAATCCCATAACCAAAGGTGCCACCTATGGTCATTTGAGTCTACGCCCATAAAGGAAGGCGCCACCTCTGGTCGTTATAGTCTACGTAGGCCCCTACCTAACCGACGGCTCCTGCTATAGTCAGGCGAGCCTTCCCCCCCCCCCCCCCTCCTCACCAACGACGGTTCCAATAGACTCGTGTACTCTTTCATTCCATTACGCTTCAAGAGCAGGAAAACACGGCTAATATGACGTCATCAACGTCTGCTTTTGACAGCATAGACGTTGTCACGTGTCGTGGTAATTATTCTCTGCACCGTTCCCTCCCCTTGCTCTAAGTCGCCTCCTACTTCCTCAACGGTTCCTCTCATACTCGCTGTTGGCTGCTCTGTTCATAATTACCTCCCTTGTTCATAGTTGCCTCCCTTGGTCATAGTTGCTTCCCTTGCACAAAGTTGACCAATTCTATTCTCATCTTCCCCCCTCCCCCCACGTCCCTGTTGACAATTCTTTCTTCCGATGTTTATAGGTTCCCCCCCCCCCCCTCCCAGCTAAGTAATAATATCCCTCTAGTTACAGCAAACATACTTAGCGCAGCAGTTTCGCCCATAACATGACATATTTCTAGTAAGATATGCACAAGCAATGTAATGTAAAATCAACCATTCTATCATTGTATACTGCACGCTATCGCACCGTGCCAATACTACTCACTTTCGCACCGTGCCAATACTGCACACTTTCGCACCGTGCGAATACTGCACAATTTCGCACCGTGCCAAATACTGCACAATTTCGCACCGTGCCAATACTGCACAATTTCGCACCGTGCCAATACACACCGCTCCATCCATTATGCAAAAAAAAAAAAACATTACGCCACTCTACCCCGAACTATTTTTTTTACAGCGGAAGCGGATTATATTTATCCGCTATACACGAAGTCAATTTGATCTAATCAGGCTATTCGGAATCGCACAAATACCCCACATATTTCTCCCCACACCTCATGCAATGACTGCAGTTATCGTATACAATAACAAAACGGTAGTAATATATCGTCCTCGGTCGGTATCAGTGCGGACATAAACGCAGTATCGATACCGACATCGATCTATCCCCTCCCCCCTCCCCACACACCCCCCCTAGACAAAGCCGAATCGTCAGTCTGTAGGACTTTGGTCTTTTAATAGCCGCCATGATGGCAAGCAGGATGGCAGTGTTTAGCGAGAACGAGGCCGGAGGCGCCCTAACGGAATGGCGACCCCCCCCCCCCTCTTCTCACACATGAGCATCCACCCCCATAAGCTCCCCTCAGCCAAGCCTCCCCTCACCCCGGATCCATCCCGAACTTACTAGGCTGTTTTTTTTTTTCGATTCGTTACACGAGTATTCTGTTTCGTCGATTCCCCTATTTGAAATGGGTATTGTTATAGCCCTTGTGGTTTTATTTTATCTAGATCGTTGGGCAACTTTGCCGGACTGTATCTCAATAACTCCACCCCTACCCTCTCCTCCCATCTATTGGGTTACCCCCACCCCTTTATGAACCCCCAGCCCTATCTATTTGTTAGATAGAAATCTTTTAAACAAAAGCAAAACTTCACATCTTTCTAGACTGGGAATGGGTTAAAATAAATTAAATTACATTTTCTTGTCATACTATCTGTCATACAAACTTTGTTTTAAAATAGAGTTAAGACCTTTTGCTTATGGTTAGCAAAAAGAATAAAGCAAAAAATCTTGAATTTTAACATTCTAGATCTACCTACCCCTATCAATGCTGTGCTTAAGATGAAAAACATAGTAGATGGGGCACATCTTCAAAGAGAGAGAGAGAGAGGTAGAGAGAGAGAGATAGAGAGAGAGAGTTTTGGATTTTCATGGCTGGGGTCTAAAATAAAGTAATAAAATTGAGCCGCAAATCCTGCTCTCCCCATGAAGCTGAACTTAAATAATAAGACACTCCAAACCTTAATTAAGATATTCCCAACACTGTAAAGAATCATAAACAGCTATAATGTGAAAATAGCGCATATTGTAGTAGTTAGAAATAAAAAAAAATGTTGAAATTAAACAACAGAGTTTACCTAGCGATAGAGCGATAGACTGCTAACCCGAAAGTCTCGAGTTCGAATCCGGGTTCAAGTCAGTAGAATGTCCCTGAGCCCACCCAGCTCTTATGGGTTCCTAACTCACGTTAGAGAAAAAAAAGGCAGCTGGGAACAGTGCTGACCCGACTATCCCTTTTTATATGCCGAGGTCTTTGAAACGAATGAACTCTACTTCATCTGTCCCATGTGTCTTAGGTACGAACGTGAAAGTATGATAATGAATACAACATTGAATTGATTGTCCTTGTTAACGTTGACACCAAGACACATTAAATATATCTACATAAAAACTGTATACGGTAAATTATATGACAAAACTTAACAAAAAAAAATCGGTAGCCGAAATGATGCAGTAAAATACGAAGCTCGTGCTTAGCGTAATCGATTTTCCTTTCATTTCTTTGAATGTTTTAATTAACTCGAATATGGCTAGATGTCGCTTGCGATTACAACTAAATCTGAGCTGTAAATTTTTTTTTTAAAAACTCAGATCTCTTCTAATTTTTCTTGTGATTTCCTCGCAAATCAGGAGGAGGAGGGGGTGTGGGAGCGCATTTGTGCTCCTTATTTTCCGCTAAGATATGAAATATACAGGGGTGTCTGGTAGAGGGGGGTGGGGTGGGGGGGGTGGATGATGATTTCTTTCAAGCAACAATAATGTGGGGTGAGGGAGCGGGGAGGGATGGAGACTGATTATTTCTTTCTAGCAACAATAATACTGGGGTGTCGGATGAAGGAGTGGGGGTGGGGGTCGATAATGATTTATAGAAACAGTAATTCTGAGTGGGGGGGGGGGAGTATTGACATCTGACTAATCTAACTGAGAAATGGTCTCTCTTTATCTAGACCACATAACCATAAGCCCGAGTCAATATTCCCTTTGGCGAAACCCCATAACCCTAAATCTGAACGGACCCCTATCCCTCTAACGAACCCCAATACCCGAGCCCAACCTGAATGAACCCCCCCCCCCCCATCTAAAAAAAACCCCTAACTAAACCGAACCTAAATGAACCTCCCCTGTAACGAACCCCACTACCTGAACTCAGTCTGAATTAATCTGCCCTCTAACGAACCCAAATACCCGAGCCCAATCTAAATGAACATCCCCTCAAACGAACCCCAATACCTGAACCCAACCTGAATGGACCTGTCCTGTAGCAAATGCCAATACCTAAACCTAGTCTAAATGGACCCTCCTCCCTTCTAACGATCCCTAATACCTGAACCCAACCTGAATGGACCCCCCGCCCTCAATCTGACGAACCCCAATACCTGAAGCCAACCTGAATAAACCTCCCCTTTAACGAACCCCAATACCTGAACCCAACCTGAATGGACCCCCCGCCCTCAATCTGACGAACCCCAATACCTGAACCCAACCTGTGGAATGAAAGTCTGGTCCTGAGCATCAATCACACGAGAGGTTTGATGAAACCACATCGAACTCTGGCCGACTTGTAAATAATACGGGCTCGATTTTTTAAAATGTATTGTGGTCATAGCCGAAACAATGTCCGAGCACCACAGTATACAGGGCATCATGATATAGGGCACCATAGAGTAAGGGCATCATAGTAAATAGGGCACCACAGCTAAAGGGTACCATAAGATATTACTTACTTAATCCTCATCACTCCCTGTGGAGTATAGGGCAGCAACAAATCTCCGCCATTCCACCCTGTCCTACCATAAGATATAAGGCACCATATATTAAGGGCACCATAAAGAGCATCATAATATGTAGGGCATTATAGCTGAAGGGACTGTAAGATACAAGGACCATAAGATACAGACCATCAAAAGATGAAACGTGCTCAAGATAATTTCATGAGCGGCCAACGCATTGACCAACATTTTGATTAGCTTAAGGGCACCATATATAAACGACAACTCTGCATGAGAAGTACCATAGCTTAAGGGCACTATATATAAATGGCAACACTGCGGGAGAATATGACATGATATAGGGCACCATAGCTTAAGGGCACTATATATAAATGGCAACACTGCGGGAGAATATGACATGATATAGGGCACCATAGCTTAAGGGCACTATATATAAATGGCAACACTGCGGGAGAATATGACATGATATAGGGCACCATAGCTTAAGGGCACTATATATAAATGGCAACACTGCGGGAGAATATGACATGATATAGGGCACCATAGCTTAAGGGCACTATATATAAATGGCAACACTGCGGGAGAAAATGACATGATATAGAGCACCATAGCTTAAGGGCACTATGATATACAGCACTATAGCTTAAGGGCACCATGATATACAGCACCATAGCTTAAGGGCACTATGATATACAGCACTATAGCTTAAAGGGCACCATGATATACAGCACCATAGCTTAAGGGCACTATGATATAGAGCACCATAGCTTAAGGGCACTATGATATACAGCACTATAGCTTAAAGGGCACCATGATATACAGCACTATAGCTTAAAGGGCACCATGATATACAGCACTATAGCTTAAAGGGCACCATGATATATAGCTCCCAAAGATAAAACGTGTTATTGATAATTAAATGAGCAGCTAATGCCTTTACGAACACTTGATATAACAGTAAGCCACTACTTCAGTTAAAAAAAAAATAAGTAACACCATATTTACTTTTCCATTTCAATCCTTTTAAATTAAGCCTACTCCGCATAAGACAAAACCTATTCAAGTAGAATCAGTAGCTCCTGGTATGGTCATTAACATCGTACCAAAATCCCTGTTTTGTCGAGGCAAGAATTTTTCATTCAGCATTCGTTAAAACCAGTTCACCTAACTAATTACCTGTTCGCTGTTATATAGTTATCTCCCATTTGTCATTACATGCAATGATCGTAAAATTAATTTAAAGAATAATTTTATATTAAATTATATATTTTTAAAAATTAGGTTTTTTCGTGTTGTTAATAAAGATGCAATTATACTGCAAAGCTTCATAGAAAATGAGAATTACCACGATTTAAAACAGACATCCGTACAATCTTACTTATACTGTATCCATAGTGATAGCTTTTAATGCAGTGATTCAATTTTTCGAAATGGCGAACAATTTAAAAAAAATGAATAGGACCTACATAATAATCAGTCTTTGTTATATAATATTGCTTAATACCACCCCGTCACTAGTAATAACAACATACAACAATATCTTAAACAACCACCCCAAACTGCTTCGTTTAAAACTATATGACCAAGATCTCTTCAATTTTAACACAAACTGTCAAATCTCGCGTGATTTCGTCTTCCCCAATCAGTCATTATCTCGAAACGTCTGCACCCTTGAATGATTAACATAAAAAATTATAATTAAAAAGTAAAAAAAAATTGTAGAAATTTTAAATAGCATGCCCCAAATGCAACTCTAAAAAAACAAGTCTGTTTATTTTTTTATCATCTGCCAAAAAAAAAAAAAAAAAAAAAATCTCAAGATTTATCACACGAAACATCGCATTTTAGTTACCGCTGACGTCATCAGGCGGGCAACCAGTGCGCAGGAGGAACAATATATCACGTCATAGTTATTTCCCCTTAATCGACGAGTTCCGCTGAGAGCGGCATCAGACGCAAATAAAAGACAGTTCTAGACATGGTCGTGTTATTCTTCCTTCTGTCGCCGGCACTGTTTTAGTTTGAATAATACGAGACGCATTACGGCTGGTATGGCTGTATGCATTGTATACATAAATAGGCGGAGATGAAATTCATATTGGCACACAATATGTGTGTATGTACATACATGCTTCCATATATATATATATATATATATATATATATATATATATATATATATATATATATATATATATATATATATATACATTTATATCGTATATATGTCACTTTGAATGTGGTAATTTCTTTACATTGCTATTCTCCGGCGTGTAAACAATGTGGAGCCATTCATTTATATAACGAGGCAATTTATTTTTCGTAAATAAACCAAAGTATGGACTGAACAAAATAGATCAGTGATGGCGGCCATCTTAACACAAACCATCGCTTGTTGATTGGCCGGATGTCTTGTTTTAGATGGCGTCAATACAATCAATCACATAAATCCCCGTGACAATCATGTGTACGATCATTGCCTGAATCTCTAGAGCAATCTTTAGCACAAAAAATCTCCACCGTAATTTGTATCACATCCGTTTGGCTTTTATTGAACATCATGATGGCCTATAACGCTGACGGCGATGAAGCATCACGATGTTATAGCCTATGTCATTGATGGTTTTAAAACATCATGATGTTATGCCCCTGGCATTCTTATATTTCCATGATGTTGATATCAATGACAAACTGGCTTTAAAAAAAATCATATGTCAGATAAAAAGTTTATATTAGCGAGTAGCGCAGATTTCGTTGTAACCTTTGTTATCATGGTAATGATGACTGAACCCTGAACCTGAAGTCATGACTTCCGGTTGACCTTTATGGACCTATGAGTCATTGATATATGAGTGTTGTAATGCTTATTATCAAACTAAGATACTTTGTCCTAGTTTAATAGTGTACGCATAATCGATATTAACAAAGATATTTTAAAACAGATTTTTTAAAAACTTTAATATTCAATAACATACATTATAGTGTAAACAGTATATAGCCAACACTAAGCGAAAGTATCTGTTACTATTTTAAAATAGCTTGTGTGGTGTTTTATATTTTGAAGAAAAGAGTTGCCTCGCTTTAAAAACAAAACTCTTTGAGATAGGATTTCACAAAACGAGTCGATATAGGGCCGATGGGTCTGGCCGGCTCGTCTTGTTGGGTGTAAGCTGAGAATGATGAAATACGATCAGGGGGAATTTTATAAAAGGGGAAAACGGATTTTTAAAAAGGGATTTATAGAAGGTGAAAAACGGATTTTTAGCTTCTTTTTAATATATTTAAAAAAACTTTTTTTTATTCTGTGTTCAGGGGTTCTAAGACTTGTTGGAAGTCGGGTCAAATTTGTAAATCCAAATCAATATGGGTTTTAACTGTATACTTGGGTCGACCATAAAGGATATCAGTCTAATTTCACACTTTCATACTTTTCCGTATCACAAATACCGCCCCCCCCACCCAGCTTTAGAATAAAGTCAAAATGTTCGACAGACCATAAAAATGATTTACATTCCAACATCAGTTAAGAAGTTTTTCATCACCTTTGTTCTCAAGAAATACAAAATGTATACTTGTACTTTTCTTGAACACCCCCCCCCCCCCCCTCTGCCTCCACCCCATAGCATATCGTGAAAACGTCTGAACATTCCCATCTATGCTACACTTTCTCAGCAAATGACGTCATTTCAATGTATGGTAGCCGAATCAGTAGTCTAATCACACTGTTTTGGGGTCTTAAGAAATTGTTTGAGAACTGCTTAAGACTCCTTGAAATCACGCAACAGAAGATCACATCATATCCTATCCCATAACCCCCAAGGGAGGGGCGGTGTGGCACCAGTGTTGCATTATTCTCAGCACATCCTTAACCATCTTCTGCTGCTCCTTGGTGAATTTGTAGAGGACAATCCTGTTACAGATTTCATCCAGCCGTCTTCGCTTTCTCTCTCGTACTCACTTTCTCTCTTGACTCCCTTTTATCTCTCCCTTCTTTACCTCTCTATTCTCCCTTTTCTACCTCACTCCCCCCCCCCCCCCCCCATTGTTACAGTGTCCATTCGAATGGTGTCTGGATCACATACCGTGTAATAGAAGATAAGTTCGTTAAAGACAAATGCTCAGTTTGGCAAGATCATGTCATAGCTAAGAGGCACCTATTACGTTATGTCTTGTAAGTTATTATAACTCCCTTGTATTATATGGTGTGCAGACTCTGTGTAGTTATCACAGCTACTATAAATGAAACCTGGTGTTCAGAGGTAGTCGGAGATTGTTCCCTCCATGCCTAATAAAGCGTTTAAGTCAACTTGAAGGCACCTGGTGTTGTGTTTAAAGTACAACTAGTTGAGTCATGTAACGAAACCATGTCATGCCAGCCGGTGGAAAAGATGAAGTAGAGTTCATCTTATTCTTCTTCTTCGTTCTTAATTTTAGTGTTGGAAAGGATCCCCTCCAACACAATTAAGTATACGTGTCAACTGGTTATGCGCCACTAAGGCCATTGACTCCAATTTCAGCCTGCTTTTCTTTTTAGATTTGCTTCCAAAGCCTTTGTCCAACCAAGAACAAACTACACGGCATCAGTTGTTTGATTTTGGAGTTGTCTCTCCTAGAAGAGTTGCTGTCTCCAGCGAACTCGAGACTTGTCGGTTCATCTCCTTCGCTGAATTCAGCATATGAAAGAATTCTCTGGCTAGGAAATCGGAGTTCAAGTTTCCATCAAAGCTGGACGTCCTACGGATTCGAGCTCGTGATTCAAACCCATGACTTTCAGGCTGGTCTTTGAGTGCTCTACCACTCGACAACGTCGTTGCTGCAACACATTCCCACAATATTAATTCAAAGCTTTCATTACCATCTAGAATTTCAGCAGCGAACTCGTCAGGCAAAAGCGCATTCAAAAAAACGTCTACATAAAAAAAACAGTTTACTACATGGAATTGAACTCAAGACTTATGCTGAGGCACGCATGCTCCATTGCTTGACCGCGTTTGTCATGAAATACATTTTTTGGAGTGCGATGTGACAAAGTAGAAAATCTATGAGCCATTTGTTTTTTAAGAGACTGCCAAGGTTTTGATAAATTGTGGACGATATTGATTGAAAAGTTGATGTTTACTCTTGGTCTCAATTCATCTAGGCGGTTGGGGTGGGGGGGGGGGGGGGGGGGGGGGGGGGAAGGGGGGGAAAATTGACGGTGGAAGTGAGAAATGGTGGGGGAAGAGGGGGATGAGGGTGGGGGAAGAGAGTGATGAAAGAGGGTGGGGGAAGAAGGTGGGGAAAGAGGGTGGGGAAAGAGTGTGTAGAAAGAGGGAGGGGGGTAGTGGGGGAAGAGGGTGAGACAAGAAGAGGGAGGGGAAAAAAGAACAGTTAAAAACTTCTTACAAGTGTAATAATAAAACTATTAGAAAACTAAGGCTACCATCCAAGGCTGATTAGGCTGTTAAGCTGGGACCAGCAACCCATCTAGGATATAAAACTTCAAAATCAAACAACTGCTTCCTTGCAGATTGTTCTTGAGTGGACAAAGGCTATGGAAGCAAATCCAGTTTTTAATAAACCGGGAGTGATCTCCCCTAAACTTTCTCGAATATTCTTATATAAAAAAAAAACAGGGGATGAGAACTCGGGATATAGACATGAATTTTAATCCATTTTAAATACTTAAACTTTTTAAAATAGAATAAAATCTCACAGAAAAAAGAATTGCACACCAGTGAACGCCAAATAAAATGTGCATAATAGTGCGGAATATTATTGGTACTTTATAAATTTACATTAGTTTTTGAGAAATCGGAAATAGCGTAAATTACTACTTCCGGTCAACGAAAATTACTCAAAATTTGACAGAAGGTAGAGAATTAAATCTTTTAGTAGTTCCACTTCTTGTTATCGGAAAGCGCTCAAAAGTTGATACAGATCTACGATTTTGATAAAATACTTATATATGAAATTTCATCAACCTAGCTCTAACGGTACTCAAGTTATCGTGTTTACAGACACACAGACACACACACACACACATACACACAGACATACACAAGATTGCAAAATTATGTTTTTTCGAATCAGTGAGGCGTAAAACATCGAGATTTACAAAAATCGCGATTTTTTTTTTTTTTTCGCGATTACAAGACTTTCTCTATACTTCGTAAAAAAACGAGGTGAAATCAAAGTCAAGGAACATGGTTGACACCTAATACTTTATTGTGTTGGAGGAAACCTCTTCCATATTACAATTTAGAACGGAGAAGAAATAAATAACACAACCATAATGTTGGATAAAAAGTTGAAAGCCGGCATTCTAATTATTTTATGCCTTTAAACCCGGCTTCTTAAAAGCATGATTTCTAGCTAAAAAAAAAGTCCGAAATAATTTTATTTTCAAGATTTGGTTTAGATTTATCTTTTTCTAGTTGTTCAATCAGATGAACTCTACTTCCCCTGTATAACAGCTCATCCGATATCAGGTCCGTTTTGTATTAGCTAGACAAGAACAACCAAACCCTACTCATTTGGACAAGACATTCATAATTAATGTTGAATGGACACTGAGCAACAAAGACACCTAACTCACATTCATCGGGACACCAGTGAGCAATTAAGGTTTAATTAACAGGTAAATATTTAACTCAGGCTTCGAGAATAATCTGGCAGAAGCTATGTCTTGAATAGAAATAATTAACGGTGGGTGTGGAGGGGTGGGGGGAGGGAGGGTGAATCAATCAATCAACAGGATTCTAAAATCCAATAGAGACATTTGGTATAAATAATTAAGTCTTAAATTTGGGTGACCTTCAATTAAGCAATTTAAAAAAAAAAACCGAGAATATTACGAATTAATTATGCTTATGGAGGGCGGGGGGGGGGGGGTGAATTTCGTGCGCCTAATAATGTTTACGGTAAACTGTAATTAACTGTAATTAATTAAGTATGGTTACCGGTTGTTAATGAACCAGGCACATATGTTACACAAGGTGAGAGGTGTGAGGAGTGGGAAGGGAGTGTGTGGGGGAGTGTGTGGGGGAATGTGTGGGGGAGTGTGTGGGAGTCAGAGAGGAGTGTGAGGGGCGTGCGGAAACATGGTGGGAGTGAGTGGGGAGTGTGAGGAATTAGGGGGAGTGTGAGGGGAGGGTGAGGGTGAGGGGAGGGTGAGGGAGATTGTGTGGGAATGAGAAAAAGAGTTTGAGGGGAGTGGAGAAATGTGATGACTGTATATGTGAGAGTGTGAGGGAGAGAGGGTTGAGTGGGAGCGTCCTGGAGAGTGCGGTTTGTGAGGGCGTTACACGAGACAGTGAATGTGAGTACAGATAATGTGATGTCGTGGAGTGTGTGGTTTGTGGTGGTGTTGTGTATGTGTGTGTGGGGGGAGTGTAGCTGAGTTTGTGTATGGGGGGGGGGGGGGATGAGAGGTATGAGGGACATGAGACAGAGTGTGTGGATGTGTTGTGGGAGTGTGTAAGGATGTAGCAAAAATGTAGTGAATGTGTTAACACTTGCCGATACATCCTTTGAGACGACAGGGGTGGAGAGACGAATGCTGACACCAGGAAACAAGATGATGAAGAATTCGTTTCAACCTGCTACCCCCCCACCCCCCGCCCCACCCCACATCCCCACGGGAGTTCTCCACAATATACCGGATGCAGAAAATGCACAGAGCTATACGTCATAAACACGAAAAAAAAACCCCACATCTTCAAGATTGATGTCTATTACAATTCCTGCCTAAAATCCTGGGGCGCATTTGCAATGTAGACTAAAATGGAGAATATGCACATTTGGTAGTGTACGCGGGGTGGGGAGGTCCGATGCTGCTGTAATTACTGAGGGGGGGGACCGGGGGTAACGTCGGTGTGTTGTATGTGTGTGTACCGATTCGGTTGGAGCGGTTAGGGCGCTCTATGCATAGTTGATGCCGTGGTATTGATTGGGTTTTAGCATTCAGAGAGTTAAGGCGCCTTCACACGTAACTCGTTGAAAGCTAGGGGGTAAATGATGATGGTGTGTAGACGTTATGAGCATGGTGGTCAGTCATGTCGGTGGTTAGGGTTCGAGTTTCGTCTAAGCTGAGGTTGTAGTTTAAAATCGTAAGTCGGATTAAAAATAAAATCAGTTCATTACTAACGAGAAATAATATTAGTATATTGCTGTATAACAATATCCTTGGTGCACCGGTATATAATAAATAAACATGATTGTGTACTATGTTTAGTAGAGCCCATTTTTAGTTAGGACTCAGCGAACTAGAGTACCCATCAACCGATATTGCAAGCCACTCCATGAGCTTAATACATAACGACTGGATATAAGTTGGACATAAAAACTGGATTTAACGGATGGATATAATGGATGGATACAAGGACTGGATATAAAGAGTATATAATGACTACTCATATATGACATACAGCTGAGAAATCATATGCCTGTACTATGACTTAGTGAGACAGTGAACACGTATAGTCTCTAAGCCAGATACAAATAGTGGGTTAGCCTCTAAGCCAAATGGTTTCTTAGATAACCTTTAAGCCAAATGCAGAGTTAGATAGTCTTTTAGCGAAATACTGAGTAAGATAGTCTCTAATCCAAATACTAAGTTGGAAAGCCTCTAAGCCAAATTGTCAGTTAGATATCCTTTAAGCCAAATGCTGAGGTAGATAACCTCTAAGCCAAATACTCTGTTAGATAGTAATTGAGTCAAATGCTGTTAGATAGTCTCTGAGTCAAATTATGAGTAAGATAGCCTTTAAGCCAAATACTGAGTTAGATAGGCTCTAAGCCTATTGTTCTGTTAGCCTGTCAAACTATTTCTGTTAAATAGTCTCTAATAAGCCAAATGGTCATTTAGATAGCCTCAAACCAAATACTGAGTTAGACTCTAACTAACCCAAATGCTGTTAGATTGCCTCTCAACCAAACGGTGAGGATACACTGACTTAAAAAACACAATGTTTTGCTCTGCACCTTAAACCACAACATCTTTACACAATTATCGTGTCCTGTCTCACAAATTCAGTTTTTAAAAAAAAAAAAAAACGTCTTGAATCTTCAGACAGTTAACTGTGAAACTCACGCCTACCCTTCAAACTCAAAGAAATTAACACTATTTTTGTGTGTGTGTGGTTAGAACAAGGGTTCGGCCGTTTGTAAGATAATTTGATTATCGATCCAGACCCTAGTTCACGTGTGAAGCTTCCTTCATCAATGTTTCACCAATAAAGGGGAGAGAACGTTGGGGTGGAAAAAAAAATGGGAGACAATTGATTCTACTTTACAAGATCCTTTTCAAAATATACAACCCCAACGCAAACACATTTACATACGGCTTGTTGTTGAACTTTTGAAACATATAGTATGTCCATCTTTAACAGAAAATATTTGACGGAATGATATACTTTACTTTTTGAACTGAGGAGATGATTGGGGGATTGTAGGATGCATCCATTGAGTCTTAAAATAGTACAACAATTTGACAATTTATAATTATACATACATAATGTAACAAAATTTTATTATTTTTTTATTATGAATAAAAAATTTTTAAGAACAATCACAGAAACATTTGACAACTTTGTGATATATATATATATATATATATATATATATATATATATATATATATATATATATATATATATATATATATATATATATATATATATATATACAAATGGTATATATATATATATATATATATATATATATATATATATATATATATATATACATATGCACAAATCATTATTGAGGACAAGTAGGCTACAAGCCACAAGTATCAGAACTTCATTACACGTAGACCAGTTGTTTTATACCAGAGACAGGTGTTAGTTGTTTATATTTTCTAGATTAACTGAGACAGGTGATGTTTTGGTATACCTCCAGGTTAGTTTGGGGGCTCAGTGCATTATGTTCTCCAAGGGATTCTTCAAAAATTTCATTACCAATGGCGTACGAGACACCAAGCTGCTCATCTTCAAATTTAGATTTTCTGTTGTTTTTCTTTTGAAAAACATTGTTCTTCTCAAAAGGTTTCTTTTTTATGTATATTAAAAAATTATATTGCATAAATTTTGTGTCTGTGTGCGTCATACAATTATAAGTTGCATGACTTGCAAGATAATAGGATTGAAAAGTTGGTTCCTAATGTTTGTTGTCAGAAAGCTTATTATTCCAACAAAATTGAATATTTTATAACATTTGTGAAATATGTACAAAGTTACTTCCGATTTTATTAAGGCTAGAAATATTCAAACAAGTAATACTTGTATTATAATAGTAATTTAGAAACACGGGGTGTTGTGGTGATCGGGGATGTTATATTATTTAATATAAATACAATACTAGGCTATACACCATAAATCACTGTTGTGTATTTTATCATGGAAAACAGTTGTTCTGACTTGTATTGTTTTACTCTCCCTGGCCATTCCGGTAAACTTCAAGGAGAGGTTGAGGGCAGTTTTTGAAAATATTTGAATTGATAAAATGATTTAAAACGGCTTTTCAGCGGCTTATATTCAATACAAAAATATGAAACTGAGTTTAATCGATGGTTCCCAAAAAGCTTCAAGTTTTTAAAATGTAACTATAATTTTATCGTTTGGCATATTTTAAGAAACATATTTTTAAAATTTAGCAGGATTATACATACTTTTTAAAACAATTATCGAAAACCCAAACCAGTGTATACATTGTTGAATCGAGATGCCTAGAAATAAGAATTCATAATTTAACATAATAAGGTTTTATTCCCTCAAGACAGAAGACATTTGGTTACTTGCTCAATGCGTTCATGCGTTGTTAAAAACGTGCCCCGAATAGTTCTAGTGTTGATACTTAATTCTAAATTTAGCTCTAACCTAAATCATTATCATAACTAACGTTTCCTCTAAGAGGAAAAAGTTCGAGTGCGATATGTATTTTGTGTGAGCGGTGTTCTAAACATTATATATATATATGTAGCTAGGGTGGGCCTAGCTACTAGTTACAAATCTGATAACGAACGATAAGCCGAGACGCAGTATTACAGTCTGACGCAACCGATAGCAGGTGGCTTATTGGATCGGACTGATAACAATCTCAAAGCCAACGCGTGCTATTTTGGGAAACGGTACGAGGGGATTCAGACGGCCTGTCAACTTTGATTGATAGGATGCAGATGTTTATGACACGGACTGTACGTTAGAACTGCGCAACTAGTGGTCGGAGACATCGAGTACAAGTATCGATTACGGAGGAATACAAGTTCGAAGATGAGTACGAATACAAGGGATAAATAGGAGGGGACGGCTGAACTCGCTCTCTTCCCTCTTCATCGCTCGCTTTAGATCAGTCAGTCTGTGTGACATATCAAGTTGGTTATATTGTGTTAAGAAGGACATTAGACATGTGGATTCAGTTATATGAAGCCTAGTGAGGACTGTTAGGGGGTCAGTTGATTCAGACTATTATATTGAAACATTTCTGTTGATTCATTGTGTTATATTGAAGCATTTCTTGATTCATGTAATAAAAGGATCAATAGCGAACCTGCATCTTCGAGTCTTTCTACTGTAGTCGATGTTGTGTAGCATGAGTGGTTCAACTCGTTACAATTGGCGTTGTCGGGCAGGATAGACTCGGGGAAGGTCACAATTGGCGCTGCGAACAGGATGAATTCAACTAGACTTGCCGAGTTAGGCACCCATAGTCAACCTTGTGCATAACTGTGTTTAGTGTGTGTGTGAATTCTGACATTCAGGAACTGTGAAAATCGAGGAAAATTTTTTTCATATACACACGGTAAGAAAGAACTCTTTTGTTTTACTTACGGAATAAAATGTCTACTCTGGACGAGAAGCAGACCCATATAGTGGTCCTACCCAGAGAGTCCCACATTAACAAATTTTACGGGGACGATGATCCAACTTTAACCAACAGGTTCAGTGAAGAGGTCAAAGCGGCCTGGGCCTCGAGAAGCATGTCACCAGAGGAGAGATTAAGACTGCTGATGGGCAGTATAGGAGAGACGGTTAGGGCAGAGGTCAAATGCCACGATAAAACCATCCAATCAGATCCAGATAAGGTGCTGGATCTGATTATGGAGACCTTTGGGGAGAGACGGTCGGGATCGCAACTGCTAGCAGGGTTCGTAGGCTTAAGGCAGAGATTGGCGGAGAGTGTGATGGAGTACTCACACCGGATGAACAGGGCCTTTGATTCGGTAAAGGTCAAAACACCTGACATTGATGTGCGCCTACTGAGGGACCATTTCATCGAGGGGCTGGCAACCCCGATCCTAAGAAGAGAGTTGAAAGAGGAGGTCCACAAAGACCCGCAGTTGACCTTCCTTCAGGTCAGGAACTCAGCGATCCGCAGGTCCGAGGATGAGGACCAATTGAACTGTTCGGTGGACAAAGTCTCTGTGCCTGAACAGAGACAATCCCCACCCACAGGGGCCGACACGATGGAGACCATGATGGCTCAACTGTTGGCCCACCTAGATAAGGTTGACCAACGTTTGGAGAGGTTAGAAAGCAGGTCAACAGCTGAGAATCAGGAAAAGAACGGGACAAAACAGGGACGGGTTGGACGGCCGCGTCCTGCCAAGCCATCACTCCAATGGACGGCCGACGGCCGACCAATTTGTTTGTCTTGTTCACAACCCGGACATATGGCACGGTACTGCCAGGGAAACGGTCGTCCTCTGTAAGGCAGGGCCAGGCTACAGAGGGGCGAGGTTATGGCCCAAGAAGCAAAATGATGGGAGTCTGTCCCGAAATGGTGATTACGATTGGGGACATCGCGGTGAAAGCAATTGTGGATACAGGCTCCCAGGTGACGACAATCACGGAAAATTTTTACACCAAATGGATGAAAGGAAAAGACCATAGGTTGAGGTCTGACACATGCATGCGCCTGACGGCAGCTAATGGACTAACCATTCCATACTGTGGTTATTTTCTGGCGGATGTCGTGGTGGCAGGACATAGGTTGAAGCAGGTTGGGGTGTTCGTTACGAAACACAACCTAGAGACAAATGTGTCAAATATACCTTGCCTGTTGGGCATGAATATTCTTGGCCAGTTGCCAGAATTTCTTACAAATATTGTCGGATCGACCACACCAGGTCGGGGATCCAAGTTGGCCAGGTTTGCCAAGACCAGAGGAAGGACAGCAGTCCCGGCAAACACGGTCAAGGCAATCACATTACAAATTGGTGATAGAAGTGTGAATGGTGATGTGATGATAGAACCATGTGGCGCCGCACTGAGGGCAGGTGTCGTGTTACTGCGGACATACACATCAGCGGAAAATGGACTAGTTCAAGGATTAGTGGCAAATGTTTTGGATGAGGAAATTTTTATACCGCCTAATACTCTGGTAGGAGTACCACAGAACGTCGAGGTACTAAGGTCGGCACAGTGCATCGAACTGAGCAATACCAGCAGTAATGAAGTAACAATTAGGTCGGTCAATGTGACGGCCGAGGTAAAGAAAGAGGATGGCCGATCATATACATTCCCGGAAACTGAGGACCCAAAACTAAATGAATTGCTGAATAAATACAGTGATATATTTGCCTCGTATGAGGGTGATTTGGGGTACACGGAAGTAATCAAACACCAGATACCCTTACTACAAGACAAGCCGGTGGCGCAACCTTATCGAAGATTACCACCGAGTCACTACTCGGCGGTGAAAGCACACCTGAATGATCTACTAAAAAAGGGAATTATTACAACCAGTACAAGCCCGTATGCGGCACCGATAGTAGTGGTAAAAAAGAAGTCAGGGGAGATAAGACTGTGTTGTGATTACCGGAAATTGAACAATATCACAAGAAGGGATGCATTCCCCTTGCCTCGTATTGATGAGTGTCTTGATGCGTTGGGGGGAGCAAGATTTTTTTCTACCCTGGATTTGGCTAGTGGCTACCACCAAGTGGCCATGCACCCCAACGATCAACATAAAACGGCATTTATTTCTCCACTGGGACTGTACGAGTGGACCCGTATGCCGTTTGGTTTGACTAATGCACCTGCTACATTCCAGCGAGTAATGCAGAGTGCTATGAGTGACTTTCTATTTCAAATAATGTTGGTGTATTTGGATGATATTCTAGTTTACTCAAAAACTTGGGAGGACCATCTAAAAAGATTAGAACAAGTGTTTCTCCGGCTTAGGGAGATAGGAGTAAGGCTGAACCCAGACAAATGCTGTTTTGGTCTGAAATCGGTACATTTTTTGGGTTATGTGATTTCGTCGGATGGCATCGCCACTGACCCAGATAAAATTGCAGCTGTTAAAGAATGGAAACAACCAACAACTACGGTAGAGGTCAGGTCATTCTTGGGTTTTGCTTCCTATTATAGAAAATTTGTGCCAGGTTTTGCAAAAATTGCCGCACCATTGCATGACTTGGTAAACAAAATGACAAAGAAACACAGTAAGGAGAAAAAGAAAGGTAAAACACAACTGATAGGTGAATTATGGACTGATGAATGCCTGAACTCGTTTAAGCTCTTGAAAAAGGCTTTGACAGAGGCGCCGATATTGGGATACGCGGACTTTGACAAACCATTTCGGTTAGAAATTGACGCCAGCTCTAAAGGTCTGGGAGCTGTGCTATCACAACAACAAAAGCAAGGTTTCAGGGTTATTGCGTATGCCAGTCGAGCTCTGAAGGGATCAGAGAGGAACATGACAAATTACAGCGCCATGAAACTAGAACTTTTGACATTAAAATGGGCTGTGACTGAAAAATTCAGGGACTATCTATTAGGTGCTAAATGTGTGGTATACACTGACAATAACCCCTTGAGTCACCTAAAGACAGCAAAGTTGGGATCCATCGAACAGCGATGGGCAGCAGAATTGGCACTCTTTGACCTAGAGATAAAGTATCGCCCGGGGCGGTCCAATGGCAATGCGGACGCCTTATCAAGGAATCCTTACGAGAAACCGGGTGATGAGGAAGAAACGCTGACAGGAATATGTGAGGTCAGAGCGTCAACAGATATCCCTCATGGGGTACAAGTGATGCAAAACGGGCAGACCGGGGTGGAGCACATATCCACAGAGCCCGGACATATGGACAGTAGTGATTTTAATTGCTTTAATCACAAAAAGATAAGAGATGCCCAGAGAACGGATAGTGGCTTACAACCGCTATTGAAATACGTCCAGGAACAAAAATTCCCAGGAAGAAGGGAAAGAGAACAATTTGGTCGAGAAACAAAGAAAATACTGAGTCAGTGGGACCGTCTCAGTATAGAGGATGGTGTTCTCATGCGGAGAATTCATGACCAAATTGATGGGACAATACACCAGGTGGTGGTGCCTGGACAGTTACGAGAAGAAGTGCTAAGGTTGGCACATGACAGGGCAGGACACCAGGGTCAGGACAGGACGCACAAAATATTACGACGGAGGTGTTACTGGCCCAATATGGAAATGGAGGTCAAACGCCATTGTGAGGCTTGTGTGAGGTGTCAGCATGCGAAAATGCCAGTTGTCAAAATGAGACAGCCATCAGGACACCTACTAGCGACAAAACCACTAGAGATTGTGGCTATGGACTTTACGTCGTTGGAGCAATCATCGGATGGGACGGAACATGTGTTGGTAATGACTGATGTATTCACCAAATGGACGGTGGCGGTGCCCACGCGAGATCAGACTGCCAAAACAGTGGCAAAGGTCTTAATAGAACATTGGTTCACCAAATATGGCATACCAAGACAATTACACTCTGACCAAGGAAGGGCTTTCGAGTCAGAAGTAATTAACCAACTGTGCAGCCACTACGGGATCAACAAATCTAGAACAACCACATTTAATCCGAAAGGAAACGGACAGTGTGAAGGGTTCAACCGCAGCATGCATGATTTGCTGCGTACGCTAGAACCTGAACAGAAAAAACGTTGGCCTGATTTTCTCCCAGAGTTGGTATATCTATACAACTGCACACCCCATGCCACAACCGGCTTTTCGCCACACATGTTGCTGTTCGGACGAGAGGCTCGACTCCCTCTTGATTTGTTCCTAGGAAAAAGGGAGAGTATGACTGGCTCATACACCGCACTGGAATATGTGAATGAACATATGAGAAGAATTAGAGAAATGTACAGGGTAGTACAGGAAAGACTAGAACATGAAGCACGGCGAAGGGAACCGCCGGTACAGACGAAGGACCCGCCACTCAAACTGAATGACAGGGTATTACGGCGTAGCCACCCGTTAGGCAGAAACAAAATCCACGATCTCTGGGGACAGGAGATATGGCAAGTCGTGGAGATGCCTAAAGTAGCAGGTGGCCCCTTTAAGATAAGACCCATCGATCACGCCAAACCGGATCGGTGGGCGAATATTGCTCAATTAAAGAAATATTGGAATAGGCAAGAAGAGCAGTTACACACAAGGAAATCCAAGACAATTAGGGAACCGGAAACTATAACGGAAATTCACATACCCATCCCGGAACCATATCACCATCAACAGAACAACCGCGATATACAAGTGGAGGATAACGGCAACAAAGAGGATCCCGTTCCTTCCAGAAGCAGAGAGACAGTAGACCATCAGATAAGTGGTCCGCGGAGAAGTTTGAGGAACAGAAGGAAGACGAAATTTTTTGTCAGCAACCATCAAGTCTTTCATGGTCGCGCTGGTATGAGAACAGACGGTTCAAAAAAAAAAAAAAAAAAAAAAAAAAACCCTATAAAACTGAACTGGTGAAGGCACCAAACGAAAAGGGTGGATGTGAATTCTAGAACTGTTTTGTGTCTCAGGAAGACGATGTAGACACAGTTGATATGTGAAATAGGTATAACTGTCAATCGTATACGAATGCAACGTCGTGGACAGTGAGTGGAACAATAAAATTTTTTTTACGATTGTGCGATTGACTTTGGAGGAGTGCACCTGCCAGGCGTTGTTTGTGGTTGAAAACACACAAAAAAAGGCAGGGGTGGATGTAGCTAGGGTGGGCCTAGCTACTAGTTACAAATCTGATAACGAACGATAAGCCGAGACGCAGTATTACAGTCTGACGCAACCGATAGCAGGTGGCTTATTGGATCGGACTGATAACAATCTCAAAGCCAACGCGTGCTATTTTGGGAAACGGTACGAGGGGATTCAGACGGCCTGTCAACTTTGATTGATAGGATGCAGATGTTTATGACACGGACTGTACGTTAGAACTGCGCAACTAGTGGTCGGAGACATCGAGTACAAGTATCGATTACGGAGGAATACAAGTACGAAGATGAGTACGAATACAAGGGATAAATAGGAGGGGACGGCTGAACTCGCTCTCTTCCCTCTTCATCGCTCGCTTTAGATCAGTCAGTCTGTGTGACATATCAAGTTGGTTATATTGTGTTAAGAAGGACATTAGACATGTGGATTCAGTTATATGAAGCCTAGTGAGGACTGTTAGGGGGTCAGTTGATTCAGACTATTATATTGAAACATTTCTGTTGATTCATTGTGTTATATTGAAGCATTTCTTGATTCATGTAATAAAAGGATCAATAGCGAACCTGCATCTTCGAGTCTTTCTACTGTAGTCGATGTTGTGTAGCATGAGTGGTTCAACTCGTTACAATTGGCGTTGTCGGGCAGGATAGACTCGGGGAAGGTCACATATATATATATATATATATATATATATATATATATATATATATATATATATATATATATATATATATATATATATATATATATATATATATATATATATATATATATACATAAATATGTCTGTGTGTATTGCAACATGACTGCGCGGCTGGTTCAAAACTACCGCGCGGCCACGCAACCGCGCAGCTTAGATGGAACATGACCCTAACCCTAGTCGTAATCTTAACTCGTGTCGCTACATGGCTGGAAAAAAAAGCACGTCATTTCTCCGTGTATTATTTAATCGGACATTTTCAATACGTTACAGCCATAATCTTAGAATTAGCCCTATAATCCCACCTCTAACCATTACGTTTGATTTTATGATCATAGGGTACGGCTAACCGATGAGTGCCTAGGTGTCATAACGTGAACTCTTCAATCCCTATCTTACATCAAGAAAAGTTTAATTCGTGGTTAAGGAAGAGGGGAAGGGGGGGGGGGGGAATGAAATAGGCGGGCGGATCTAAAAATAGAGCAGCGATTCCTCCATCGGAAGTGACGTCATTGACTTGTATTCGGGGCCATAGTCTGCTCCCCCCCCCCTCTGTCTTCCGCGGGCGCGCCACCACCCAGCTGGACATATCGATTTCCGCCAATCGAATTAACGGGTAAGGTAAGACGCCAGATCACGTGCCTTTTCCCGCCAGGATTTCATTTCCGGTGAACAGAAGAATGTGGTGATCGGCGGCGGCGGTGGGGGGGGGGGGGGGTGGAGGTGAGGGGGGGATGTGCAAGAATGCGATTTAATATTCGTTCGGCGGCGCCGACACTGAATAAGGACCAGCTTTAAAAATAGCATAGGGTGAGTGCCACTGATGGAGATTAGAGTTAAAGGATTAGAGTTAAAGGATTAGAGTTTAGGGATTAGAGTTAGTGTGCGGTAATGTTGATAGGTAAGAGGTATAATCTAGTGCAGCAGTTAAGTCAAAACAAACGAGAGGAAACAAACCCGAAGAACTTAAGAGCTCAGGGATGTCAAGACTGACGGCCGACGGCGAAAAATAGCCGTGAACAGATAAAGTGGAAGATATTGGTTGAATTCCGATGATCCAGCATAACGTCAGTAAGTCAGTAAGTCAAAGAGTTTGGTCCGATGTTGCCTAAAATTTCCCTATACCAGGGGTCGGCAACCTTTTGAAGCGGAAGAGCCAAAAGTTACAATTTTCAAAATTTCCCTGGTTTTAAAGAGCCACTAACATTTTTTTCATTTCAAATATTTTATTTTTTATTAAGATTATTAGTATTTGTACAAGGAGCTGGAGAGCCGCATCTTGATATCAAAAGAGCCGCATGCGGCTCGCGAGCCGCAGGTTGCCGACCCCTGCCCTAGATGAACCAAGAGATGATGGGAACGAAAAATAAATATGCGGAACATATATATAAATGTATATATATATATATATATATATATATATATATATATATATATATATATATATATATATATATATATATATATATAATCCATAGCCATTACATAGATGTTGAGTTTTAATATTAAAAAAAACACATTTGGGAATTGTAAACTAAAAGTGACCCGAACCCACTGTTATTTCCTGTAAATTAAAGTGAGACAACTTTCGTTTTTAGGCGCCGATACAACCAGCGCCCTCCCCCCCCCCCCCCCTACATACACACCTCCTACACTACTGGCAGCCAACATAACCAGATATCAAATTAACCGTGCTATTATTCGCGGCTGTGGGCTAATTCCTTATCCCGACAAAATTAAACTCTCCAACCCAGGCGCTTCTAACTGGGATTT